>NC_090275.1:85143167-85444625 GCF_040414725.1 Anabrus simplex
AAACCAAGGTCCAAGTTATGATGTTGCTATGGAGATTAATTGCAGAAGCATTTATCAAAATAGTGAAAATTTTATTTGATCCAGTTTCAAAAATTCTCGTAGTAACAGCTGAAGTAATGTCTTTATGTTTGTAGAAGTTGAATTCAGAAGAAAAACTTTTAATACTTGAAAGTGAAGAAAAATTTTCAAAGTCCACCAAATATTGCTGTTGAATTCCCAAGTGTAGTAATTGCTGATAGTAAATGTCCATGTAGTTAATTAAATATTTCGATGTTGATTAAATGGATGGCCAGACCGGCCGTTGCAGCTTGCGTCCAAAGGCGGCCGCTCGGACCCCTCAAGTACCCTGAGATACCGCTCGCCCGCACTATGAGGGGAGCAGTGGTGTTGAAGCACGCCGCGCCCGCGGTGAACATATACAGGCTGCGGGCAAGTAGCAGGTCGTGCGCCGCACATCAGCCTTGGCCGGGAGGAGGGCTCCGGCTCGCCGTACACCTGTCGTCCTCGCTGGAGTAGAGGGGGCCCTTCCTCTATCCCAGTCGCGGCACGGCGCCGCGCGGCTGCGGGGCACTGAAACATTAAAGCTAGGCGGCAGAATTTTGTTGGACCATCATCTTTTTTGAGGGCACAGGCTTTGTGGAGAGGTTGAGGGGCCAGCGGCGTGCAGATATCCATGGCATTTTATATAAGCAAGCCACAGTGTGTGGAGCAGGAGACGGGAGCGTGGTAATGGTCGTGGCAAGGACAGGATGGCAGTTTAACGGTTCGGGGAAGGTTTTACAAAATGTTTACATATAAAACAAAATTTTGTAGAAGGGGCAGAATGCCTTAAAAGTGAAAACTCAAAAACAATATAACCTTCATATTCCTTTCAAAATAATATGAAGCAAGTTAACACAGAAATTACACCGGTTTCACCTGTGACAGGTGAACCCTAAATATCCTCTCGGTGGCTGGATTACTTAATAACAACGTAACCGGCGTAAGGAAATCGAGAATGATACACGGCCCATGAAATCTGGGGGCAAGCTTGCCCGCGGGAACAAAGTTCTTGGCCATCACCTGGTCACCTACCTTCAAATTGGTGGGTCTCCGTCCACGATCATATCTTTCCCTAACCTTTTCATGAGACACTTTAAGATTGGCTTTAGCCTTCTTCCAAAGATCTTTAATATTGTCCGGGTCTATTGTCTCAGGTAGAATGTCACTCAGAGACCAGAGGTTAGAGAGCGGCGTGTTGGGAACAAACTTGAACATCAAAGACGCTGGAGTAAATTTATGTGATTCATGAACCGCCGAATTCAAAGCAAAAGCTAACCAATGCAGGGACGTGTCCCATCTAGAATGATCTTCATGATGATAGGCAATAAGCGCGGACCTGAGATTACGATTAACCCGTTCAGGCAGAGATGGTTGAGGGTAATAAGCAGAAGTCGTCACATGAGATATGGATAGGTCAAAGCAGAATTTACGAAATAAATTAGATGTGAAAGCCTTAGCATTATCAGATACAATATATTGACACGGACCAAAAGAAGCAAAGATAGAATTTAGACAAGTTATGGTGGACTGAGCGGTAGCCAGCTTAGTCGGAAATAACCAGGAAAATCTTGTAAAACCATCTACACATACAAAGATGAACTTGTTGGCATTTTCCTTCGACTGGGGGAAGGGTCCTACATAATCAATATACAGGCGTTCCATGGGGCGCGACGCTTGATGAGAAGACAAAAGGCCTACCTTGGTGGACATGGTTGGTTTACTAAGCAAACAGGATTTACAAGCCTTTACTAGTTCACGGATTTCACCGTCCATACCCTTCCAGATGAACATTTCACGAATCTTCTCACGAGTTTTAAAGATGCCTAGATGCCCTCCTAATGGGGTCTCATGATAATACTTGAAGATCATAGGTACAAGAACAGCTGGAACGACAACTTTCATCATCTTATCATGCCTCGATGGGCAACATAAAACACCATTCCTCAAAACATAAGGGACGACATGTTCCCCAGAAGAAAGGGTTTCCATTATCGGAGCCAGCGTCGGATCTTCACGTTGGTATTTCTCGATATCCCTAAAGAGCATGGGAGCATCTGTTAAGATGGCATTAACATCAGATAGCATGGACTCGGGAGGAGATGAACTATCGACCGGTTCATGGTTCTCAACGTCGTTGGAAAACATACGGCTGAGTCCATCAGCGACAACATTTTCGGTACCTCTGATATGCCTGACATCGAATTGGAAGGCAGAGATTCGGATGGCCCAACGGGCTATACGACCAGTACGACGCGGCCTACCTAAGACCCAGCTTAAGGCTTGATTATCTGTCTCCAGGTCGAATTTGACATGTTCCAGATAGAGACGGAACTTTTCTAAGGCAAATAAGACTGCCAAACCTTCGAGCTCATATATGGAATACTTTGCTTCTTGAGCCGATAGAGTCCTACATGCATAGGCGATGGGTCGCCTCCCTAGTTCAGTCTCTTGAAGAAGGACTGCAGCTACTGCTGACGACGACGCGTCAGTTTGGACGATGAATTTCTTTGAGAAATCAGGCATAGCAAGGACAGGGGCATTACAGAGAGCTAAGATCTTCTAAGATCTTCAAAAGCGGCTTGTTGAGAAGGTCCCCACTCGAATTTGATGCCTTTCCTACGAAGAAGGTTTAAGGGCGCCGCTCTATTAGCGAAGTTAGGAATAAACTTCCTGAAGAAATTCACCATACCAATGAACCTGGCGATACCTTTATCCTTGGGAGGTTTAAAATCACGGATGGCCTGTGTTCTAGAATGATCGACGGCAACACCATCAGGTGACACAATATGCCCTAGGAATGACATAGAGGGCTTAGCAAAGGCAACCTTGGACAACTTGGCAGTTAACCCAGCCTTACGAAGGCGATTGAGAACTTCTCGCAGATGATCTAGATGGTCTTCAAAGGTCTCCGAAAATACGACGACATCATCCAAGTAGTGATACATGTACTCAAATTTGATGTCGGAGAAGACCCTATCTAGCAGCCTAGTGAGTACAGCTGCTCCCGTGGGGAGCCCGAAAGGCACGCGGTTGTATTCATACAAATTCCAATCCGTGGCAAACGCTGTAAGATGTTTAGACTCTTCGGCCAGGGGAATTTGATTGTAGGCCTGATTCAAATCCAAGATGGTGAAGAACTTGGCCTTACGGAACCATGAAAAACAAGAATGAAGGTCGGGAAGGGGCACAGATTGTAACACCACCTTCCGATTGAGAGCCCTATAATCAATGACAGGCCTGAACCCCCCTTGGGGTTTCGGGACTAGAAAAATAGGCGAAGAATACGCCGACTTAGAGGGCCTAATAATACCATCCTTCAACATCTGATCGATGATTTCTTTCAGAGCCTTCATTTTAGGTGGAGATAGCCTATAAGGTGGAAAACGGACAGGAATCGAATCCGTGACCTCAATTTTGTATTCGATAAGGTCAGTAACACCAAGAGTATCAGAGAACACCTCTGGAAACGACTGACATAACTTACGAATACTATCAGCCTGCTCCTCAGGTAGATGTCTAAGGTCTAACAACATCTCATCCTGGGTAGGCGAAATAGATGAACATGACGCAGAATTACGTTTTAACAAGGGGATTTTATAATTGGAAGCAAATTTGAATTGCACGACTTACTCTGAAGATCGAGCACAAGACCAGTGTGAGAAATGAAGTCCGCTCCCAATATGATGGGGCAAGACAAGTGCTTAGCCACAGACAGTTTGATTTTCCATGTAAATTTAAAAATACGAATTTTGACCTGTAAAGAATCTAGAATTTCTAAGGGAGATGAATTAGCCGAAACATATTGGATCGAAGAGGAACAATAGTCAGGAAGTTTACAAACAGATTTCAATTTTGCATACCATTCAGCCGAAATAATAGAACAAACACTGCCTGAATCTAATAGGGCTGTTATAGGCTCATTATTTAACTCAATTTTGAGAAAGGGGACCGGTGCGGGAGTATCCGCCGCAATCCTAAGGCACTCTTTGGGGCATTCAAAAGATGGATTTGCAAATTGAACGTTCCCTGAAGTTTCGATTTGTTTACCAGGGGCTGAGCCTCGGAAAGATGGATTAGTCGACTCAGCCGAAGCCGCTAGTCACTTATTATTATTGACATTGGTGGAAGTTGCACCAGAAGTTGAGCAGGAGGGGGTGCTATTTGAATTTGGGCAATTCTTGGCGATATGTGAGAAAGCCCCACATTTAAAACAGCCTTGTGATGAACCAGCTCCATTATTTGCCCTACTAGATTTGATCAATGGACACTTGTTCCGAAGATGGTCAGGCGACCCGCAAGCGTAACATTTACGAGGTGTGACTGATCGGCGAGGTGGAGGCCGAGTATTACTAACCGAAGGAGGGGGTTCTTTCGCGACACGCAAGGAATCAGCGTATCTAACTCCTTCCGCTGAGACGGCCAATGCTTCAAGTTCAGAGAAGGTTTGCGGGCACACCGCGAAACACAAATATGACCTATAGGATGGTGAAATTCCTTCTACAATAGCCTGTACAATCTGATCTTCAGGAAAATGAAGAGCAAAAACCCTAGTATAAAACTTAATGTCTTGTATGAAATCAGCCAGATTTTCATCCAATCTCTGTACTCGATAATAGTACTTCTGAATCAGAGATGACCTTGCCCTAGCCGGGATGAAGTTAGCTAGCAAGTGGGCGTGGAAGTCTTCAATAGATGATTGCTCGGCAATGGCTCTTACTATTTTGTCTGAGAGAATACCTATTGCATAGGGATAAATGATTTGCAAAATCTGACATGGAGAAAGAGAAAAAACAAGGGCATGATCCTGAAATTCTACTAAAAACCTTAAGAAAGAAATAACTTCACTGGTAGTGTTAACCGAAAACTTCGAGATACCTCTGAGCAACATTGCCAATGGATGAGGCAAGCTGCTGAACCCAGGTGACATAGTAGGTAAAGGTTTCAGTGGCAAAGAAGTTAATTCAGAACGTACATTATTCAACGATGCACGGCGTTCAGACTCATTGTCCAATGGGGCAGAGATCGTTTGAGCTCCAACGGTTATCCTATTGACTTCTCCCTTAGGAGGCTCTTCCTCGCTACCTACTTTCACCGTAGCGGGTAGATCAGTTTTGGGAGGAACTTCCCCAGTTAACAATTGAGTGACCTTACTAGATAATTCAGAAATATTTTCAAGCACCGTACTAGCTTCCTTCCTCTGAACGTCATTCAACTTTAGAGACAACAGATCGTTAACTCCATTTGAAAAATGAAATAGCCTGGCTTGCACACGCTTAATTTGATTAGGAGAAGGATCATTTTCGTCAAAAAAACTAACTACAGAGGCTAGCCCAGTAATATTCTCGATGATCGTGGAAAGAGAGTCGTCAATTTCTTTGTCTCCCAAAGTGGGGATGGAAATGGGCAAATCAAGGGACTCTCTAAGCTTGTTTGTGTCTACTGCAACCGTGCCTCCAGATTGCACATTTCTAATAGTTAATTCATAGATCAACTCCTCCTTGCGCAAATAGTTAAGATGGAGAACATCCCGAGGGCCGGGCATGATGACAGAACAATTTTGAAACAGAAAAAATCAAAAAATTCCAGCAACAGAGAAAATTGTTAGAGTTCGAATCAAAACAATGTTTAGCCGTCAAAAGGGGCTAAATTGAGACCCATTCAACCACGCTCTGCTACCACTTGTTACCGTGTTTTTGCGGTAGTTAGAGGTGAAAGAAGGTGCGAGTGTGAACGGGTCTCAAACTACGAAATTAAAGTTAATGTAAAATTTAACAAGGTTATATTTTCTTAGCAAAAAACAAGAAATAACAATAATGGCAGGTACAGAGTAGCAAAACCACTAATCGAGAATGTACAATTACAGGATTTGGGCTCCGAGAGCCAGATACACAATTCTGAGCAATTAGCCCAACTTTACGATATACAGAATTCAACAAAGGGGCAGAAGACCCCAATCAAGCCCAGGAGCACTTGCTCCAAATTACACAGTAAAGCCTCCTCGAGGCATACAACACTCAGTTTTCGAAAAAGAGCCACTCGCTCTCAACTTTAAGCCTATCAAAGGCCACACCAAACTCCACCTTCAAGTTGTCCTCTAAGGACATATGCACAGGGGTAACATACCCAACCTACTGAGGTCTATTAAGAGAGAAAAAGGTTAATTACTTGGCCTCTAAAATAACAATTGAGAGGAGGCGATCTGCACTCCTCATACACTTGTTTAAAACCCTAATCTGGCACTAGGCCGCAAATGCAAGGGCTAATCCCATACTAAAGAGGTGACTTAAGAAAGAAACAATTTACCTTACTGTTACGGAAGAATCGGTTGAGAAAAATAAGTTCACCTCAGAACAATATGAGTGGGAGATCGAGAGGGTTAAGCACTCTCTATCCCAATATGTAGTTTTGAAAGAGAATAGAGGCTAAGAGTCTTTACATTTTAGGGAAAGTTACATGGTAGAGACGCTTCGGACCCGCCCCGAGAGTTAAACTGCTGAGCTAGCAAGAAAAGAAGTTATTAAAAGGCCATTACCTTGGTGTTGAACTGCTCCCCGAAGAAAGAGGCGCTTCCCGCCCTCTGCTATGTACTTTACACACTGAAAGATGGTACTGAAGTGGCACCGAGACCCGAAAATCAGCAGTTTATATACTCTCGCGGAAAGTTCGAGGCGTTTTTGGAATGAGAACACCCTCCCACAAGGATTTTATTGGTTCACCAAGAAAACCCCTACACAATACGAAGAAGAAACATATTATTGGTGGAAAATTAATTCGAGAAATTCAGGATTGGCTAAATTCAAAACAAGGGGAAAGAAAGGGGTATAAAGCCAACTTAAACAATAACAGAATGAAATTTAACAAAGAACAAACTTTTGAAATTAAATTTTCTCAACAAAAACAGTTCTTTCACTTCGCACTAGGGTGCACCGTTGTAGTTCTTCAGTAGTGTCCTGTAGAAGAGAATGTTCACACTTCTTACTACAAGCAAAACAAAAATACATCGAAAACAACACAGTTCAGAAACTTCAAAATTTCCAAGTAGTGGCATCTTCAGGGTAACTTGAAAATTAACACATAAGACAAAGTTCAGACTTCTCCCAGTAGGGGAGTTTCAACTGGCGCAAGGTTTAAATAAGCGGCGTGGAGGTGTACCGCCCGGTACAATTATTATTATTATTATTATTATGAAGTTCCTAATATGTATTCATGTAATAAGATGTGATTTTCCGTTGTATATTGCTATCATTTTTATTCAGTTCATGTTAGGAAATGAAATATAACATAACCTCTGAAAATTATGTTATGGGAGTAAATACATTGCAAGAATTATGTTGAAGACAACCGCATTAATATTTTCCCCATGTAAATTATGGTTATGGTTTCTCTTCTTTTTAAGAATGTATCCCACTGCTAATCCAAGAACCACAACTGATGTTTGCCTTTCATCCATGTAAAAACAAAATGCTATCAAACCTTGCCAAATCTTTTCAAATCTTGTCAAACCTTCAGCAATGTTGAACAATATGTGACATTTGACATCTTTTCTTGTGAAGTATTCACTTGAAAGAAATGATGCACTTGATGGTGTTCAATAGGCATAACTGTAGTCCCTAAACTAATGTAAACTAGCTGTAAGTATAACACCGGGCGAGTTGGCCGTGCGGTTAGGAGCGCGCGGCTGTGAGCTTGCACCCGGGAGATAGTGGGTTCGAATCCCACTGTCGGCAGCCCTGAAGATGGTTTACCGTGGTTTCCCATTTTCACATCAGGCAAATCCTGGGGCTGTACCTTAATTAAAGTCACGGCCGTTTCCTTCCGATTCCCAGGCACATCACTGTCGGTGCGACGTAAAGCAAATAGCAAAAAAAAAAGAAAAACGTATAATAACACACACGGTACTCCCTGCCTGTCGTAAAATTGGCCCCAGGGGCTGTCAATTTTGGAGCGTGTGTTGGCGACCATGGGACCCTTAGCTGAATCCTGACATTGTTTCCACTTAACTGTGCCAGGTTCCTCACTTTCATTTATCCTATCCGACCTCCTTTGGTCAACACTTGTCGTTTTCCGACCCCGAGGCCTAGGGAGTCTTTCATTTTCACGCCCTTCATGGCCCTTGTGTACCTTTGACCAATACCTTCAATTTTCGAAGTGGTCCACCGCTTAAATTTTTTTCCTCTCCGATTAGTGTTAATAGAGGATGGTTGCCCAATTGTACTTCTTCTTAAAACAGTAATCACCATCAACCCCACTATCCATTGTAACCTCACAAACAGCTTTTCTGGTGTGGACAGAATGTTGAAGAAGTTTTAACAAAATTTTATTAACTATGTTGAGAAATGTTTCCATTAATATTGTTTATAAACTCTTGTGTAGATTAAGCTTTATCAACATTAGCTGCGTACTGATTTACCTAATATCTTTTATACATATTTACCTCTTTTACTACTGGCTTCAGAGAACTTGGTCGCTATTTTTTGTCATCTTCAGCAACTTCAAGGTTGGCGACCACGGAGCCCTTAACTGGGTCCTGGCATTACTTTCACTTACTTGTGCCAGGCTCATTTCCATCTATCATATCCGACCTTCCCTGGTCAATTCTTGTTCATTTCAGACAGGACAGTATTAGGCCACAATGCGTAGGGTGTCTTTCATTTTCACTCCCTTCGTGGCCCTTGTCTTTCTTTGGCCGATACCTTCATTTTTCGAGGTGTCGCATCCATTCAAATTATTCTCTCTGATTAGTGTTAGTAGAGGATGGTTTCCTAGTTGTACTTCTTTTTAAAACAATAAATACCTCCACCACGACCACCACCACCACCACCACTCTCAACTCGGGGGAGTGTGGGTTGATGACCGCTGGGTTCCTAGCTGAGACTGGCATTGTTTCCTTGCTATTTGACACCCTCGGTCAACTCTTGTTCTCTTACGACCCCGACGGCGTTAGGTTTGCGTGATCTAGGAAAGGTTTATTATTTAATCAGAGTACCCTCCAGGGTTGGGTTTTCCCTTGGACTCAGAGAGAGATCCCCCTCTACCGCCTCAACGGCAGTGTCCTGGAGCGTGAGACTTTGGGTCGAGGATACAACTGGGGAGAAGGTCCAGTACCTCGCCCAGGCGGCCTAACCTGCTATGCTGAACAGGGGCCTTGTAGGGAGTGGGAAGATTGGAAGGGATAGGCAAGGAAGAGAGAAGGAAGCGGCCGTGGTCTTACGTCAAGTATCACCCCGGAGAAATGAGAAGCCACGGAGAACAACATTGAGAATGGCTGAGATGGGAATTGAACCCCCCTCTACTCAGTTGACCACCCGAGGATAAGTGGACCCCGTTCCAGTCCTCGCACTAATTCTCAAATTTCGTGACAGAGCCGGGAATCGAACCCGGACCTCCGGGGGTGGCAGCTAATCACGCTAACCACTACACCACAGAGGCGAACAGGGTGCATTTGTTTATTTACTTACCGGGCGAGTTGGCCGTGCGGTTAGAGGCGCGCAGCTGTGAGCTTGCATCCGGGAGATAGTGAGTTCGAACCCCCACGGTCGGCAGGCCTGAAGATGGGTTTCCGTGGTTTCCCATTTTCACACCAGGAAAATGCGGGGTTGTACCTTAATTAAGGTCATGGCCGCTTCCTTCCGACTCCTCGCCCTTTCCTATCCCATCGTCACCATAAGATCTGTGCCGGCGTGACGTAAAGCAAATTGTAAAAATTAACATATTTATTTATTATTTATTTATTTAGGTTGGTTTTAGGTCTTTCGTTGCGCTTTCCTTTCATTTGTTGATACTCTCTAAAAGCTAGTCTGCACGCGCTGGGCACATGACTGTTTAACACGATGTTCTTCACTTACAGGAACAATGACAGTGCGGAACAAAATCAATAAGCAGATTCAATAACGTCATATCCCGTTTTTAATACTTAGGCAATGACCCTGTGTAATTTTGACCTTCGAGATGTTATGCAAGCTTTTTCAAGATTTCTTGCGCAATCTGCTGGATTTTATTCGTTTGATTCAGTCCCGTTCAGTTAGTAGATCGTGACTCCGGAGAAGGCACCACTTCATCAGCACCACTGGGATCTGTCCACTCTCCGCGTGGCCTACGAAACTTGACAACCCGTCCTCCAGGATAAACAAGGTGTGTGTCATTATTACCCTTTTACAACCAGCCTTTGAGAATACTTTTTTTTTTAACATACATTTATTGAACATAACAGGCGACTTCGCCCCTATACATGTTCACATGCAGAGTAAAATAAATAATAAAGAATAATAATAATAAGGATAATAATAATAAGAATAATATCTAGCAGTCATTAGCTGTAGTAGTCCCTCACTCAATGTTCAAACATAGTCATCCAGTGTCCTTATTGTGCTCTGTACTTGCGTCACATTCTTGTTCCTGACCTACACCTAATCAATAAATCAAACAACAACACTCAGCATTTCAGCACTTGCATTCCAGCTAACTTTAAAACAAACAGACCATGCAATCCTGTATCATTACCCAACTCCACATAACTAAGTACTCTATCCCTATATTCCTTAATCCATTAGAATTTTATCATACTATCCCATTCCCTTATACACATAACTATTCCACCCCCCTATTCCCCTGCCCACCCTCTAACTCACTCTCCTTCATTTTACTCTCGCATGCCTTTTTTGTCGCACATAAATATCTGTTCAATTCACCCCCTTTTTCCCATTGTTTAATAATCCATCTCAGAATTGCGTTCTCATCCCCTCTACCCAATATTTCCCTATGCTCGGCACTCAATAATCCATGTCTTAACCCCCTCGTTACCTCACAGTCTCTTAGCAAGTGAAAATCATCATTCACATCTCCGCAAAGTACACATCTTGTCTTATCCCTCCCCTGTAACCACCCTGTATTCCTTTGCAAACCTAAAAGCCACCACATCATCCCATACCGTTTTGACCTATCGACGTATCTAATATTCAACCCGGCTATCTCCTCTATTTTCGTAAAAACCGTCAGCGAATTTCTTAGTCTGCTATCCCCCAATAATTTCTGCCTATGGATATCTCAAATTCTCCTTTCCAGTATATTCATCCCTCTCACTTCTGTCTTCGACCAAACCTCCCCCCACAGGTGTCCTAATCCTATCCTCTCCAAATATCCCTTTATTTTTTCTAACCATCCACCCTTATACATGCTCTTAAATTGCTGTGCATACGCTGCCTGTAATACCCTCCCACCTTCCTGTCTTCTTAAATTCATCCAGTAACTAACTATTCTTTTCACACCCTCTGATTCCAAATCCTCCCTACACATTAATTCCGCCCCTACATTTGCTGTACACCTCGGTAAGCCCATTACTAACTTAGCAAAACTACTAACAATCCTTCTTAGTTCCTCTCTTTTCTCATCCAGCCCCCAAACTTCTGAGCCGTATAATACCCTCCCAACGATTACCGACCTGAACACTAGTCTCAGTGTTTTATAACTGATCCCCGGGTATTTGACTAGCAAATTTCTGACTGAGGCTAAGGCTAAGGCTGCCAATCCTCTATATTTCACCCTTTTGATCTGGTCACTCCAAGTTCCTTTATCATTAAAAATAACTCCTAGATATTCCAACTTCCTTACCTGTTCCAATCTTTCTCCCTGAATTACCCAATTACCTTCTATCTTTCTTCTTTTGTCCACCTGTACTACTAATATTTTAGACTTATTTCCATTAATTCTCAATCCCCATTTCCTCGCAAATAGCGTCACTGACTTTAAGGCCCTATTCATCGCCCCTGAGGTTAGCGTCATCAATAACACATCATCCGCAAATATCAGTCCTGGTACTTCAAAACCATTAATTACTGGTACAGCCCAATTTTCTGCCCCAAACCCCTCTAAAATATCGTTGATAAATAAAATAAACAGTATTGGCGATAACTTGCATCCTTGTTTTAAACCCACCTTGGACTCTAATGGTCCACTCAGTCTCCCTTCTTCGAATTTTACACAAAACCTGACAACCCTATATATTCCTTCCACTGCCCTCAACATCTTCTCCGAAATCCCTAGCCTGCCTAATTTCTCTAATAGGGCCTCTCTATTCACCTTGTCAAAAGCTTTCTCAAAATCTATTGCTGCTACATAAACCGTACTTCTAGCCATATTCTTATACTTTTCTAAAATAGTCTTTACTATCATTATATTATCCACTGTTCTTTTCTTTTTCCTAAATCCCCCTTGGTAATCTGTCAAAATTTCATTTTCTTCCGCCCACCCGCTTATTCTGTTCGCTAACACACCAGTATATATTTTACTCAAAGAATCCAACAGAGATATACCTCTATAACTGTTCACATTGTTCCTACTACCCTTCCCCTTGTATATAGGGCATATAATTCCTGTTTCCCATTCCTTAGGGTAATTACCTCCCTCAAATATCATATTGAATAGTTTAACCATGCCCTCTATCATTATCTCATTTTTACTAATTTCCTTCCAAAACTTGTTATTTATACCATTACACCCCCCGGCCGACTTCGCTCTGGCTCTGCTTATCACTCCCAGGATTTCCTCCCTTGTGATTTCTTTATCCAGGTCATAAATTGCCACTCTCCTATTCCTCCAAATTACTTCTTCTCCCGAACCTCTCCATCTTTCATCCCCCTATTTCCCTAGTAATTCATCAAAGTGCCTGACCCATTGCACTTCCTCAATACTCGTTCTCTCTATATTCCTTCCACCCTTAATAATTTTATTAATCTTATCCCAAACTCTCTCAAAAGTATTTGTCTTGCAGTCCTTATTTATGGCTTCCATTTGTTCCTCTAACCACGTCTTTTTTGTCTCACAAATTTTCTTTTTATACTCCTTCCTCAATCTACAGAAAAACTCCCTTTCTTGGCTCCCACCTTTCCTTCTATATTCTCCTAACGCGTCCATCACCTTCCTCCGCATTCCTTCACACTCCCTATTAAACCATTCTTCTCCCTCTTTCTTATTTCCCTTTCTAGCTTTCGCCTTCTGCGCTGTCATCTTTATTGGATGTAGCAACAATTCCAAGGCTTTATCAGTATTATTCTCTTCTAACGCCCCTTCCCACCCATATTTCAGAAGATGTAGCTCCTCTTTTACTACCCTATGCCAATCCCGGGCCACCTTCTCTGTCCATTTATACTTATTATAACCACTCCCTCGTTTATCATTTGTCTCCTCTTCCTTCATTGTACACTTCTCTTCCTCCCTTTTCAGCATAACCCTCACCGGGAAATGGTGTGATTCAATCCAGTCTCTTATTTCCATTCTTACAACTTCCTCAATCATCCCTTCCGAACTTAAAACCATATATATCACACTACCACCCTTCTCAGTAACATATGTCAATTTCCCCGTCCTGTCACCCTCTATCCACCCATTCAGAATATACAAATTTCCCACAGCACACATCTCTAGGAGCTTCTCTCCATAACTATTTGTAATTTTGTCCCCACTCCTTCTACTTTCCAACAAACACATTCCATCCTCCCTACTATAAACTGGGCTCTGTTCCCCTATTCTCGCATTCCAATCCCCGAATAACAACATATCCTCCTCACCTGGATACATTCCCCTTATCCTACCAATATCCACCAATAACTCTTCAAAAAAATATTTATTTGCATATGCTGAATTACTAGGGTGGCAGTAAACAAAAGCTAGATTTATTTTCTTCCTCCTTCCCTCACCCCCTCCCAAATTCAATCTCAGCCATATGGTTTCCATCATATCGGTCTCTATATCCTCTACTCTTTCACTAATTTCTTCCCTAATTAGAACTATCATCCCTCCTGGTGCTCGTCCCGTATTCCTCTCTTTTCTTCTATATTTATATTTTATCTCAAACCTCTTCCATGAAATCTCCCTCCCTGTTTACAACCACGTCTCCAAGAGTGCCACAACATCAAAACTTTCAATTACTTCCCGAACTTTCTTGTTTCCTAATTTGTTCCTTAGTCCCTCAATATTCACACATCCTATTTTCCAATATAGTTATAACTTTCCCTCCCTCCCTTCTAGGTCTCCCCCTCTATTCTTTCTTCTAGTAGTTATCGACCTCTCGTCCTCTGTATCCTCCATCCCTTTACGTACTTTTCCCCATATGTCTTTTAAGCCCTTACTTCTGACTTTACTCATAATTTTTTTACCTTCCTGTCGATCTGTCTCCTCTTGACCTTTCTTGTTCACTACACCACTGCACCCTGCCCTCACCGCTTCTTGCTGCTCACCCCCACTCACCCCTTCACTATTTTGGACTTCTGAATCCACCTTCCCTTGTCCTTTCTTGCTCACTGCAACACTACACTCTACTCTCCCAGTTTCTTGCTGCTCAATCTCACCGTCCACTTCACTATCTTGATCTTCTGTCTCCCGGCTACACTGCCCATTCTCTTCTGAGATGCTCTCCTCTCCTGCCACGTCCCTCCTCCTCTTCTTTTCTTCTTTCTTCTTCCCATCTTGCCTTGTCCTCTCACCACCCTCAACCCTCTCGTTTTCGTCCATCTCCTTTAGCTTCGTCACTGAATGTACTCTAACCCATCGCCCGTTTGTCACCTCCAACCTCAGACCTCTTATTCGGGCCTTTAGCCCCTGGTTCCTCGCTCTCCATAGGTGCCTATTCAAGATCTTCATATTTTCACTTCCTTCTCTTCCCATGTCTCTTTTCACCCTTATTTTCTGTCCCTGTAAATTCTTACTGTTACCTACCACAATTTCTGCCATTAGGGTAGATAAAATTTTTACCCTAATTGGCCTCCGACCTTTAGTCTTACCAATTCTCTCTACATCGTCTATGTCTATCTGACTAAAGTCTATCTTCATTGTATCACGTATAACTTCCACCACCTTAGATATCAGTTCAATCTTGCTCTCCCCCGCCCCTTCCTCAACTCCATATATAAATATGGCTTTCTCCAATCTCTCCTGCCTGTACCCCTCCGCTTCTTTCTTCATATTCATCACCTCCTCTTTCAGATGTTTCACTTCCCCTCTCAATAACTCGATTTCTTTCTCATTATTGTCCACTCTCCTGCTCGATTCCTCTGTCTTCGTTTCAAGCCATTTCTTCATGTTCCCTATCTCCTTTCTCTGCTCCTCCATCATGTCCTTTATTTCCTGCACCTTGTCCCATTGACACTTTTCCTGCATAACTTCACTTACAACCACCCTGAGTGCGGCCAAATCCTCCGTACTATATTTTCCACTGGTATTTGGGCCTGGGTTTACTTCCACCCCCCCAATAACCAGTAGCACCGCTATCACTGTCACTACCAGCACCGCTTCACTCATTTTTAATCCGTCCGTACTTATCACCAATCCATTCCTGGTCTCCTTCTTCTGCATTGCCTGCCATTTCCCAATAGCGGCCCGGTACTGTTCAATGCCGACCATGTTTACAGCACGCACTTCACTACGCAACCTCTCTCCTCGACCGCTCGAGCTAGGGAGAATACTTTTGGAATGGAGACTCTTTTCTAATACTTCTGTCCACCAACATTCCCTTAATTATAGCACAAGGATACTCCAATTAAATAAAGACTAGCACAAGCAAGGAATACTTTTCTTAAGAAAAGAAGTTTGTTCACTTCGAACATTGATAGAGGATTAGAAAGACGTTTTTGAAGACTTTCGTCTGGAGCGTTCCGTTGTGTGTTTTTAGTGAAACGTGGACGATAACTTGCTCAGAAAGAAAAAGGATAGAACCTTTTGAAATGTGGTGTTCCAGAAGAATGCTGAAGGTGAGATGGATAGATCGAATCACGAATTAAGAGATACTGAATCTAATTGGTGAGAGGAGAACAATTTCCCGAAATTTGACGAGAAGAAGGGATAGAATGATTAGATACATCTTATGGACTCAGGAATTGTTCAGTTAGTTTTGAGGGAAGTGTAGATGGTAAGAACGGTAGGAGTAGACCAAGGTATGAATATGACAAACAGATTAGAGTAGATGAAGGATAATGAAATGTTTAGGACATGATAGGGTGGTAGGGCAAGCTACATCAAACCAGTCTATGGAATGAAGACTCAAACAACAGCGGTAAATGAACTACAATAATAATATTAATAATAATAATAATAAGCTGAAATTCGCCAATGGGGTAAATATTAATATTGAAGTATTTCCTTAAATACGAAATTCCTTGTACTTTATTTTACAACAATTTTCTTTACGTCGACGAGGGGAAAAGAAAGGGCTAGAAGTGGGCCTTAAGCGACCGTGGCCTTAATTACGGTACAGCCCTAGCATTTGCCTGGTGTGGAAATGGGAAACCACGGAAAACTTTGTTCAGGGCTGTCAACAGTGGGGTTCGAACCCACCATCTCCCGAATCCAAGCTGATAGCTACGTGACTTAAACTACGCAGCCACTTGCTCGGTGCATTTCCTTGGACAATTACCTTTTGGCACTACTGCAAATTTAAACTATCGCTCTTTTGACATTACAACATTTAACCGGGCATGGCTGTCATTTCTCTTGAGGTTAATTTATCGTGGTACAAAATGCCAAGTGATTTGGAAATTAATGACTTTTGAAAGAAAGTGAAAGTCTTTTATCGGATGTTGTTAAGTCAACTCGAGGACTTAAAGATCTTAAAGATATTTTTCCCACATATTTCTTAGAATTAGGCCCTAATCTGTTTCCGTTTAGGAGCAGCTGGGAAACGTTCCAATATTTAAGGAGCATAACTATAAGAATAAGAATATACGGAGGCAAACCATTAATTCCAAGGAATTCAATAATTATGTAGGAAATTAAAGTAGCTAGTTTTCATCCTCAGCATTAATCTGTTTACGCTAGCGACTGGTTTTGAATTACCGTGTATAAGCCCAGTGACTTCCAAATGAATATTATGAATGGAAACTTTGGAGAAAATTATGACATCTTTCGCAGAAGGGAACGTTTTGTTATACATTTCAATTACGATATCACCATGAGCTAAAATTCTAGCTGGTAGTTCAATAATATTTGAGCCGTTACCATCTAGTGAGGCAAGACCAACTACAATATCTCAGACCAAATACAGTAGAGACAATACGCGACACTTTCGGATTAATAGCCTTGTTAAAATGGGAAACAATTCGCAACTGACGCTCCCAGTGGCGTGACCTGAAAATTCGCACTAAATTCAAATATGCTTGCTTGTTGTTTTAAGGGGCCTAACATCGAAGGTCATCAGCCCAAATTCAAATATCAATGGAAATGTAAATACGGAATTGGATAAATGAATTACGTCTAGAAAGAAATTGTTGCTAAAATATTAACTCCAAAGTTGCTAAAGCAATTCTGGATACATGAATGAAGAATTATTTAACAGGTTATTATTTAAAGACTGAAATTAGACATATAATCAAGATGTGAAATTGACTGCTGTGAAAGGGCTTGATCTTTCATTTATGCATTACTTTTTTAGCTTTAGCATACCTGCCTGAACTTGTCTTTTTTTCTCATTTAAAAGCATTGTACATCACATTAGCACACTTGTCAATAAAAATATCGGCACATTCCTTACATACATGATTCAATGAATTTACATTTAAGAGCTGGACAATTTTCTTTTTAACTTGAAGCCTACTAACAGAAAGAAAATCTATAAATTTAGCCGCAAAAGCATTCAAAATTTCCCTATAAGCAATACTTGCCATTACATTAGGGTAAAGCAAATTTGCATCATCATCACATTCTTAAATCATCCATATTTTCTTCAGTGCATGACAACGCATTACGGCATTCCAAATGGGGTAACTTGGATCACAACCAGCCACACACATCTGCATATGCATTTTCCTAAATGAAGTCAAAACCAACAGATCACACCTACAACAACAGATCGGTATTGAAGGTTAACTGCTGCACTAATACAATAAAATAAGCTTATTATATTTTAAGCCAGTTAAAATATGGGTCGCGCAGGTTAGAAGTTTAGGAAGTAAGCCTCCTATAAAAAATCTTTGTAACTGGAAGACTATAATATGCAAACACAGTATTTACTTGCATTTTCTTGTCACGAGGTAAACGGAAGAAAGACCGCGAATCCTTCTGCTCTTCATATTTATTGCAGCCAAACGCAGCACATATCTTTCCACTCATATTGACAGGTGATATAAAGGAATGACACACGCTACTATTTACTTATGTCAACTTAATGCAAACGCATAAATAACCCCAGAAACTTCACAAACAAATACACGTCATACATACATTTATAACAGGCGACTTCACCCCTATACATGTTCACATGCAAAGTAAAATAAATAATAAATAATAATAATAATAATAATAATAATAATAATAATAATAATAATAATAATAATAATAATAATAATAATAATAATAATAATAATAATAATAATAATAATAATTGTACCGGGCGGTACACCTCCACGCATCTAATTTAAAACGTGCGCCAGTTGAAACTCCTCTGCTGGAGGAAGTCTGAACTTTATCGACGGTATTAATTTTCAAGTTTCTCAGAAGATGTCACTACGTGGAAAGTTTGGAGTTTTTGAACTGTGCCACTTTTGATGTATTTTTGTTTACCGGTAGTAAGAAGTGTGAACTTTCTCTTCTAGAGGACACTACTGAAAAACTACAAGGGTGCACCCTAGTGCGATGTGAAAGAACTGTTTTTTGGAGAAATTTTTATTTCAAAAGTTTGTTTCTTGTTAAATTTCCTTCTGTTATTGTTTAAGTTGGCTGTTTTGTATTTAGCCAATCCCGAATTTCTTTAATTAATTTCTGACCAATCTGATGTATCTTCCCCCAACTTGAATATGCTGCTTATCCCTAACCAATAAAGTGATTGTGGGCGGGTGTTTTCTTCCCTAAAACGCCTCGAACTTTCCGCGAGAGTATATAAACTGCTGATTTTTGGGTCTCTGCGCCACTTCTGTTCCATCTTTCAGTGTGTAAAGTACATAGCAGGGGGCGGGAAGCGCCTCTTTCTTCGGCAGCGGTCAACATCAAGGTAATGGCCGATTAATAACTTCTTTCTTTGCTAGCTCAGCAGTTTAACTCTCGGGGCGGGTCCGAAGTTTTTCCATAATATAACCTTCCTTAAAATGTAAAGACCCTTGGTATCTATTCTATCTTTAAACTGCATATCGGGATAGAGAGTGCTTAACCCTCTCGAGCTCCCAATCATATTGTTTTGAGGTGAACTTACTTTTTCTCAACCTATTCTTCGTTAACGTAATGTAAATTGTTCCTTCTAAAGTCACCTCTTTAGTATGGGATTAGCCCCTGCATTAATGGACTAGTGCCAAGTAGGTTTTAAACAAAGTGTATTAGGAGCGCAAGTTCGCCTCCTCTCAAATTGTTATTTTAGAGGTCATGTAATTAATCTTTTTCTCACTTAATAGACCTCAGTAGGTTGGGTATTTTACCCCTGTGTCTATGTCCTCAGAGGACAACTTGAAGGTGGAGTTTGGTGTGGCCTTTGAGAGGCTTAAAGTTTGAGAGCGAGTGGCTCTTTTTGAAAATTGAGTGTTGTATGCCTCAAGGAGGTTTTTTTCCTGTGTAATTTGGAGCAAGTGCTCCTGAGCATGAATGGGGTTTTCTGCCCCTCTGTTAAAACTTATTTTGAAGTAAGGTTGGGCTGATTGCCCAAGAATTGGGAAGTCGGGGCGCGAAGCCCAAATCCGGTAAATATTGTAACTACATTTTGTTGCCTTGCTACTATGTACCTGCCATGCTTGTTATTTCTTTATTTTGGAAAGAAAATATAACCTTGTTAATTTTACATGTACTCTAATTTCGTAGCTTGAGACCCGTTCACACCCGCACCTTCTTTCACCTCTAACTACCGCAAAAACACGGTAACAATAATAATAATAATAATAATAATAATAATAATAATAATAATAATAATAAGGATAATAATAATAAGAATAATATCTAGCAGTCATTAGCTGTAGCAGTCCCTCACTCAATGTTCAAACATATTCATCCAGTGTCCTTATTGTGCTCTGTACTTGCGTCACATTCTTGTTCCTGACCTACACCTAATCAATAAATCAAACAACAACACTCAGCATTTCAGCACTTGCATTCCAGCTAACTTTAAAACAAACAGACCATGCAATCCTGTATCATTACCCAACTCCACATAACTAAGTACTCTATCCCTATATTCTCTAATCCATTAGAATTTTATCATACTATCCCATTCCCTTATATACATAACTATTCCACCCCCCTATTCCCCTGCCTACCCTCTAACTCACTCTCCTTCATTTTGCTCTCGCATGCCTTTTTTGTCGCACATAAATACCTGTTCAATTCACCCCCTTTTTCCCATTGTTTAATAATCCATCTCAGGACTGCGTTCTCATCCCCTCTACCCAATATTTCCCGATGCTCGGCACTCAATAATCCATGTCTTAACCCCCTCGTTACCTCACAGTCTCTTAGCAAGTGAAAATCATCATTCACATCTCCGCAAAGTACACATCTTGTCTTATCCCTCCCCTGTATCCACCCTGTATTCCTTTGCAAACCTAAAAGCCACCACATCATCCCATACCGTTTTGACCTATCGACGTATCTAATATTCAACCCTGCTATCTCCTCTATTTTCGTAAAAACCGTCAGCGAATTTCTTAGTCTGCTTTCCCCCAATAATTTCTGCCTATGGATATCTCTAATTCTCCTTTCCAGTATATTCATCCCTCTCACTTCTGTCTTCGACCAAACCTCCCCCCACAGGTGTCCTAATCCTATCCTCTCCAAATATCCCTTTATTTTTTCTAACCATCCACCCTTATACATGCTCTTAAATTGCTGTGCATACGCTGCCTGTGATACTCTCCCACTTTCCTGTCTTTTTAAATTCATCCAGTATCTAACTATTCTTTTCACACCCTTTGATTCCAAATCCTCCCCACACATTAATTCCGCCCCTACATTTGCTGTACACCTCGGTAAGCCCATTACTAACTTAGCAAAACTACTAACAATCCTTCTTAGTTCCTCTCTTTTCTCATCCAGCCCCCAAACTTCTGAGCCGTATAATACCCTCCCAACGATTACCGACCTGAACACAAGTCTCAGTGTTTTATAACTGATCCCCGGGTACTTGACTAGCAAATTTCTGACTGAGGCTAAGGCTAAGGCTGCCAATCCTCTATATTTCACCCTTTTGATCTGGTCACTCCAAGTTCCTTTATCATTAAAAATAACTCCTAGATATTCCAACTTCCTTACCTGTTCCAATCTTTCTCCCTGAATTACCCAATTACCTTCTATCTTTCTTCTTTTGTCCACCTGTACTACTAATATTTTAGACTTATTTCCATTAATTCTCAATCCCCATTTCCTCGCAAATAGCGTCACTGACTTTAAGGCCCTATTCATTGCCCCTGAGGTTAGCGTCATCAATAACACATCATCCGCAAATATCAGTCCTGGTACTTCAAAACTATTAATTACTGGTACAGCCCAATTTTCTGCCCCAAACCCCTCTAAAATATCGTTGATAAATAAAATAAACAGTATTGGTGATAACTTGCATCCTTGTTTTAAACCACCTTGGACTCTAATGGTCCACTCAGTCTCCCTTCTCCCAATTTTACACAAAACCTGACAACCCTATATATTCCTTCCACTGCCCTCAACATCTTCTCCGAAATCCCTAGCCTGCCTAATTTCTCTAATAGGGCCTCTCTATTCACCTTGTCAAAAGCTTTCTCGAAATCTATTGCTGCTACATAAACCGTACTTCTAGCCATATTCTTATACTTTTCTAAAATAGTCTTTACTATCATTATATTATTGTTCTAATTAGGGAAGAAATTAGTGAAAGAGTAGAGGATATAGAGACCGATATGATGGAAACCATATGGCTGAGATTGAATTTGGGAGGGGGTGAGGGAAGGAGGAAGAAAATAAATCTAGCTTTTGTTTACTGCCACCCTAGTAATTCAGCATATGCAAATAAATATTTTTTTGAAGAGTTATTGGTGGATATTGGTAGGATAAGGGGAATGTATCCAGGTGAGGAGGATATGTTGTTATTTGGGGATTGGAACGCGAGAATAGGGGAACAGAGCCCAGTTTATAGTAGGGAGGATGGAATGTGTTCGGTGGAAAGTAGAAGGAGTGAGGAGAAAATTACAAATAGTTATGGAGAGAAGCTCCTAGAGATGTGTGCTGTGGGAAATTTGTATATTCTGAATGGGTGGATAGAGGGTGACAGGACGGGGAAATTGACATATGTTACTGAGAAGGGTGGTAGTGTGATAGATATGGTTTTAAGTTCGGAAGGGATGATTGAGGAAGTTGTAAGAATGGAAATAAGAGACTGGATTGAATCACACCATTTCCCGGTGAGGGTTATGCTGAAAAGGGAGGAAGAGAAGTGTACAATGAAGGAAGAGGAGACAAATGATAAAAGAGGGAGTGGTTATAATAAGTATAAATGGACAGAGAAGGTGGGCCGGGATTGGAATAGGGTAGTAAAAGAGGAGCTACATCTTCTGAAATATGGGTGGGAAGGGGCGTTAGAAGAGAATAATACTGATAAAGCTTTGGAATTGTTGCTACATCCAATAAAGATGATAGCGCAGAAGGCGAAAGCTAGAAAGGGAAATAAGAAAGAGGAAGAAGAATGGTTTAATAGGGAGTGTGAAGGAATGCGGAGGAAGGTGATGGACGCGTTAGGAGAATATAGAAGGAAAGGTGGGAGCCAAGAAAGGGAGTTTTTCTGTAGATTAAGGAAGGAGTATAAAAAGAAAATTTGTGAGACAAAAAAGACGTGGTTAGAGGAACAAATGGAAGCCATAAATAAGGACTGCAAGACAAATAATTTTGAGAGAGTTTGGGATAAGATTAATAAAATTATTAAGGGTGGAAGGAATATAGAGAGAACGAGTATTGAGGAAGTGCAATGGGTCAAGCTCTTTGATGAATTACTAGGGAAAAAGGGGGATGAAAGATGGAGAGGTTCGGGAGAAGAAGTAATTTGGAGGAATAGGAGAGTGGCATTTTATGACCTGGATAAAGAAATCACAAGAGAGAAAATCCTGAGAGTGATAAGCAGAGCCAGAGCGAATTCGGCCGGGGGGTGTAATGGTATAAATAACAAGTTTTGGAAGGAAATTAGTAAAAATGAGATAATGATAGAGGGCATGGTTAAACTATTCAATAGGACATTTGAGGGAGGTAATTACCCTAAGGAATGGGAAACAGGAATTATATGCCCTATATACAAGGGGAAGGGTAGTAGGAACAATCTGAACAGTTATAGAGGTATATCTCTGTTGGATTCTTTGAGTAAAATATATACTGGTGTGTTAGTGAACAGAATAAGCGGGTGGGCGGAAGAAAATGAAATTTTGACAGATTACCAAGGAGGATTTAGGAAAAAGAAAAGAACAGTGGACAAACAAATACACGTGCTCTTATGACAGAATCAGTAACTCTCAGGTCACTCCGCTAGACAGAGCTCTAATCGCTGTTCCTCGATATCTCGCAGTGTGTCGCGTATTGTCTCTACTGTATTTGCTCAGACCTTAACCGGCATATCGAAACTGTCTATAATGGCGGCAGCTGGAGTGCTAGCATGCGTTTGTTTTGATTTGTGTAAGCCGTGTTGTTACCAAATATTTACGGAAATTTGAATATTATTAATCGTGCATTGTATTTATTTATAGTCTTACGAAGGTTATAGATCCTCTTTCAGTGCCGTAAGAAGCTGTTTGTTGTCAAAGAGCTTATTTATTCCAACAATATCGGTGGTGATTAGGTTAACGTTAATTCTCGTGTTCTTCTCTGAAGGTATTTTCTTAATTTTTAGTTACCTATGCAATATGTTTTTTAGTTTAATGTGCTGTGTGCCTGGATGTAAGAGCTTCAGTGTTCCCGTTTCCAAGTCCTAGTATTTTTATTTATTATTTTTTTTTTGCTAGGGGCTTTACGTCGCACCGACACAGATAGGTCTTATGGCGACGATGGGATGGGAAAGGCCTAGGAGTTGGAAGGAAGCGGCCGTGGCCTTAATTAAGGTACAGCCCCAGCATTTGCCTGGTGTGAAAATGGGAAACCCCGGAAAACCATCTTCAGGGCTGCCGATAGTGGGATTCGAACCTACTATCTCCCGGATGCAAGCTCACAGCCACGCGCCTCAACGCGCACGGCCAACTCGCCCGGTAGTCCTAGTATTAAGGCAAAATTGGGTTAAGAGCATTCGTAAGGAAAACTTCGAACCAAATCATAGGACTAATAATGTTGTGTGCATTAATCATTTTATCATTTTTGAAAACCAATGTATTGTGAGGGAAGACATTATATACCCATAGAAGGTGGTGATCTAATTCGAGTGCCGCGCAGACTTCCGAAGTTAAAACTAATGATGCCTATCCTAGCGTTTGCCCTATCAGCCAACGTACCCTACTACAAAGAAAAGTAAATCAGTCCCAGAAAGATCCGAAAAATCATAACCAAGATTTATGATTTAGAGACTAAATTAATCTTAAACGGTGGTCCAAGAATGATGTAATTAATTTTCAACGTTTTACAATGAACATGCGTAAACTAAACCTAACCCCATTTCCCGTGAGTGAACAATGTTGCCACTCTAGTGATTCGATCCTTTCCTGCTTTGAGACTACCCCGAATACCATGTTCTTTTCTACTTACAACCATCCACTTTATCTTCTCTACATTCAGCCTTAAGCCCATGACGTTGCTGGCTTCAATGACAACATTGAGCAGTTCCTATAGATTCTGGAGATTAGTTGCAAGTAGGACAGTGTCATCGGCATAAATTATGTTATTTATGATGACAACATTAACCACAACTTCTTGAGATTTCCCGTAAAGAGCATCTCAAATATGTTTTCTGATTAGTTGTTGGAAAATATCGGGGAAGGAATACAGCCTTTGTGAACTCCTTTCATAATTGACACTTTTTCCGAGAAATGACCATCAACCCTTATGCCAGGTTCCGCCCATCAGGCCTTATATTTTCGAATTAATGCTCATGAGTTTGTTATGGCGGACTGTATCGAAAGCTTTTTCGTAGTTGACGAAACAAGCAAAAACATCGACATTGACATCTCGAGACCGTTTTACTGCAACAGTACTGTTGTATTGCACTTGTAGACTGAATAATGTCTCTCTAGTACCAAAGCCATATCTGAAGCCGATCTGCGAGATTCCAATATCTCCACACATTTATGATAAATTTTCGAATTCAAGACCTTTATGAATATTTTCAGAACATGTTCTATTTTCATTGCAGAATTTTGCATTGACTTTCTTAACCGATGTTAGGATAGTTGATTTAAGCCAGTTGAGAGGAATGGTTCCACTTCAGTGAATACTGTTGAATATGTCAACCAATAATGAAAGAGATTTTTCTTTCGCAAGCAATTACAGAAACTCAGCATAGATCTCATCAGGGCCTGGAGCCTTCCCATTATTCGCTGTTCTTATGGCATGCTCCACTTCTGCACGTGTGGTATCCATATCGTCGTCTGCCCAAACACCACGATCCGCATTTCTGTGATCCATGAAAAACGTTTGTACATACCCCTCCATTCCTTCAATTTCTCTTCTGTTCTCGATAAAATGTCACCATTCTTTTTAAGGGGCTCTCCAGTACCCTTGTTGTTGTATTCACCGGTTACTTAATTCTCTTTATTCTACATATTGAAAAAATCATGTATTAAATTCAGTAATTCTATTTCGTTTCATTCCTCAGAAATTTGCTGTACTTTTTCATTCCTTATTTTTTGTCGTGTTAACTTCTGCAAAGTTTTGTAATTTACAGGATCTTTATTCTTAAAAGTCCGACTCGTTGGCTGAATGGTCAGCGTACTGGCCTTCGGTTCAGAGGGTCCCGAGTTCGATTCCCGGCCGGGTCGGGGATTTTACCTTCATTGTTTAATTCCAGTGGGCCGGGGGCTGGGTGTTTGCGCTGTCCCCAACATCCCTGCAACTCACACATCACACATAACACTATCCTCCACCACAATAACACGCAGTTACCTACACATGGCAGATGCCGTCCACCCTCATCGGAGGGTCTGCCTTACAAGGGCTGCACTCGGCTAGAAATAGCCACACGAAATTATTATTATTATTATTATTATTATTATTATTATTATTATTATTATTATTATTATTATTATTATTATTATTATTATTATTATTATTATTATAAGACCTTCTCTGGTCCATCAGCTTCAGAATTTATTCTGTCATCCATGACTTATTATTATTGATTCTTCATTATCATTTAATTTTACCTGACTTATGCTATTAATTGCAGATTTGATGTGATTCCAAGTACCTTCAGCATAATTTACAATCACACTGTTAGACGAATGGCATGCTAAAGAAGAGAGTTATCTACATTCCCAGCTACTTCCCGCCAATATTGAGTCAGGCTTGTTGTACTCGCTACGCAGCAGTAATCCCATCTATCGGGGGTGAGTGGCAGCAGAAGACACAAAGCACATCACAACAAATAATGGTCAATGTAATGTTATTACTGATAAATTTTATGAGCTTTCTATACTGTAAGTCTTCACATTTAGTTTTCTGCTGACCCTGTGAACAGTTCGTGCATGTCACCGTATGACGATTCTCCTTAAATAACTTCCGAACTACTCTACAATCAACTAATCGTGCTATTGGCCTCGCGCCACAACATGGATGAAGTGCTGGTATTCGCAATCTATTTTTATTAATGCTCTTAAGCTCTTGGCTAACGGTCTTCAATTTTGAACCTGTGATTTTATAATGCGAATTTTCAACATGTTTCGTCACTTGAGAACCAAGTCCCCTTGCTTATTTGACCAATGGAAATATGGCGGACGTTCGTACGGTTAGGTTTAGCCAGGCAACGCTTCCACCCCTCTCTGTTATTCTAGCTCGTTCCATGCACTACAGGAAGATATGTTTAATTTCATTCTCACTTCGAGTTTCTGAGAGAGGGATTACCCGCCATTTTGCCTGTCTCTAACTGGTTCCGTGTTGTGGTCTGGCAATAACAGGTAGAACAGTTCATTGAGAAATTCACACAGCTGTAGAAAAAGACACCGCGGCCTTTTAAATTGTGCTGTAATTTGTGAATTTTCTTCTTGCTGCAGTTTTTTAGATGTTACGCTTTTCGTTACTTATGGCTGTAATTTTTGTTACCTTCTGAGAGTACCTGTGCAACAACCTGGTCCCGTTGATTGCGGCGTAGGATAAGTCTACGGTATCCCCTGTCTGTCGTAAGAGGCCACTGAAAGGGGTAACGCTAGACTCTAAACTTCAGACAGCACGGCCCCTAGTCATGTCTGACATTGTTTCCATGGACTTCTACCGCATTCACCACATTCATCTTTCTGTCGGACCTCACTTAGTCAACCCGTTTAGTCTTCCGATTCAGACAGTATTTAGCTTGCGAGACCTAGCCAAAGTTTTAATTTTCGTAACTCCTGAGGAAATATGCTCATTTCTTACTCTTCTTTTCTCAATCTCTGATCCGATGCCAACAATGCTAGGTTTCTGAGACCTACGGAGTGAACTTCGCCCGGTTTTTCGACCGAATGCCCTTCATGACACCAACTCTGCGTGTTTCTGCAGTGATTGACAGTGTGCTGTGTTGTGTGTGTAATTTGAACACCTGAAAGCGAACCGCCATGAACTAAATAATACTATTATTGATTTTATGTCCCAATAACAACTTTTAAAGATTTTGGAGACGCCGAGGTGGCATCATTTTGTGCCGCAGCAGTTGTTTTACGTCCCCGTAAATCCACCTCCTTGAGGCTTCGTACCTGAGCAAACTGAAATATCGCTTTTACTGTTTGGGCAAATAAACTCGACACACAGCTGAAGGCCGTTACGCTGATTACTCAGTCATAAACTGCTTATCTCAACGGTATTATTGGATCACACATGTATTATTATTATTATTATTATTATTATTATTATTATTATTATTATTATTATTATTATTATTATTATTATTATTATTGGTAGGGATATATCGTGGAACAGGGAGGTGTAAGAAGGTGCCAGAGTGAACAGGTGGACAGAGAAATGACCAGACCATAAGTTAAAGCGTTAAATTTTAAAATTGGGCCGATGACTTTCGATGTTAGGTCCCTTAAAACAACAAGCATCATCATCATCATCATCAAATTTTAAAATTTTATTTCTCTCCTTCTTTTTTTAGTTTAAAATGAGTAGTATAATAGACGGGTTCTGCCGCCTCCTCCTCCTCCGGCTCTCGGGAGAGGCCTCCTCCTCCCGCGGGAAATTTGAATTTTGGCGGGAAATTTGAATTTTGGCGCGAGATTTGAATTTGTAAACAAAGCCACGTGCTTTTTGACAGCTGTCATCGACAACAACGCATCGCTAACCTCAGTACTGCCATCTTGACGGGCCTAAACCTCACTAGTGCCAACTTAACCTAACTAGCATGAGGTAAACAAAGCCACGTGTTTTTTGACAGCCACGTGCTTTTTGACAGATTTGTAAACAAAGCCACGTGCTTTTTGACAGCTGTCATCGACAACAACGCATCGCAAACCTCAGTACTACCATCTTGACGGGCCTAAACCCCAGTAGTGCCAACTTAACCTAACTAGCATGAGGTAAACAAAGCCACGTGTTTTTTGACAGCCACGTGCTTTTTGACAGATTTGTAAACAAAGCCACGTGCTTTTTGACAGACAACAACGCATCGCTAACCTCAGTACTGCCATCTTGACGGGAATAAACCTCAGTAGTGCCAACTTAACCTAACTAGCTCGAGATAAACAAAGCCACGTGCTTTTTGACAGCCACATGCTTTTTGACAGCTGCCATCCGCCATCTTTAAACTACAGAGCGCTGTGCTGCCCTCTTGCGTCACCTGTCATCGGCAGTGCTGCCATCTTGGCGGGCCTAAACCTTAGTGCTACCAACTTAACCTCACTAGCTCGAGATAAACAAATCCACGTGCTTTTTGACAGCCACGTGCTTTTTTGACAGCTGTCATCCGCCATCTTTAATCCATAGAGCACAGTGCTGCCCTCTTTAGCTACTTACCTTTGAAATGTGGTGGCGGATAATTTGAAAAATGCTTTTTGACAGCAGCCATCTTGCATCGCAAACCTCAGTGCTGCCCTCTTTAGCTAGATACCTGTGGTAGCAGACAATTCCACGTGACAGCAGCCATCTTTAATCAAGAGAGCACCGTGCTGCCCTCTATGTGGTGGCGGCAAATTGAAAAATTCCACGTGCTCTTGTTTGGAAACAAACTCACGTGCTTTTTTGACAGCTACCATCCACCATCTTTAATCAACAGAGCACAGTGCTGTACTCTTTAGCTAGATACCTTTGAAATGTGGTGGCGGCAATTTGAAAAATTCTATGTGCTCTTGTTGGGAAACAAAGCCACGTGCTTTTTTGACAGCTGTCATCCGCCATCTTTAATCAATAGAGCACCGTGCTGCTATCATGCGGGCAATTTCATCACCTATCACCCGCCATCTTTAATCTACAGAACACCGTGCTGCCCTCTTTATGGCTACTACCTTAAGCATGTAGTAGCGGGCAATTTGAAAAGTTCTGTTAGCTATCATCCGCCATCTTTAATCAAGAGAGCACCGTGCTGCCATCTTTAGCTAGATACCTTTGAAATGTGGTGGCGGCAAATTGAAAAATGCCACATGCTCTTGTTTGGAAACAAACTCACGTGCTTTTTGACAGCTACCATCCGCCATCTTTAATCAACAGGGCATAGTGCTGCCCTCTTTAGTTTGAAATGTGGTGGCGGCAAATTCCACATGCTCTTGTTTGGTAAACATAGCCACGTGCTTTTTTGACAGCTATCATCCGCCATCTTTAATCCAGAGAGCGCCGTGCTGCCCTCTTTATCGCAGTAGATGTAAATTCGTCACCTGTCATACGCAGTGCTGCTATCTTTAGCTAGATACCTTTGAAATGTGGTGGTGGATAATTTAAAAAGAAAAATTCTACAGCAGTCCTCTCTCGACGCTAATTGCATAAGATGGCGGCTATACATGACTCCTTAAGGGTGCTTACGCAAGATGGCTGCTATACACAGGTTCTTATGAGACGCCCTTGGGATGCTTGCGCAAGATGGTGGTTATACAAGGCTCCTTATGAGACACCCTAGTGATGCTTGCGCAAGATGGCGGTTGCTCTTATGAGGCGGCTTAAGGGTCCTTGCACAAGATGGCTAGAGACTCCCTAAGGATGCTTGCGCAAGATGGCGGACACAAGATGGCGGCTATACACGTCTCCTTATGAGACGCCTTAAGGGTGCTTGCGCAAGATGGCTGCTGCTCTTAGCTTAGAGGCTAACGTGTCGTGCTAGTTCGATTCATTAAATTTAGGGCTTAAATGCAAAATGTTAAATATCTCGAAAGCAGTGCACCGTAGAGCAAAACGGACAAAATTTTTCTGCCTAATACCTAGGTTCGCAGTATGAGGAACAAGAAAATCATAGTCTAATGATGGGATCAACGGTTCGGTTCCTACTTAGGCCCTTTGGCATTTGCTCTGTTTTAGCTTGTATTGAAGCGAGTCTTCGTAACATGATCAGGTTTAGCTATGGTAGAGAGTATAACGTGCCGTGCAGGTTCGATTCATTAAATTTGGAGGCTTAAATGCAAAATGTTAAATATCTCGAAAACGATGCATCGTAGAGCAAAACGGACAAAATTTTTCCGCCTAATACGTAGGTTCGTAGTATCAGGAACAAGAAAAAACATAGTCTAATGATGAGATCAACGGTTCGATTCCTACTTAAGCCCTTTGCCATTCGCAGCTATCTATTTCTACAAGATGGTGGCTGCTCTTATGAGAAACAAGATGCCTTGAGACGTCCTAGGGATGCTTACGCAAGATGGCAGACACAAAATGGTGACTATACATAGCTCCTTATGAGACGGCCTAGGGGTGCTCGCACAAGATGGCGGCTACTCTTATGAAGAAAGCTAGCTTAGAGGCTACTGCGCAAGATAACAGCTGCTGTTATGCATGTGGTGGAGGGCAATTTGAAATTCTATGTGCTTAATCAACAGAGCACCCTGCTGCCCTCTTTAGCTGAAATGTGGTGGTGGATAATTTGAAAAATTCTTTTGACAGCTATCATCTTTAAACAAAGGCGACTATACATAGGCTGTTAAGGCCTTATCATTCTCCTCCTCCTCCTCCTCCTCCTCCTCCTCCTCCTCCTTCTCTACCTCCTCCTCCGCCTCTTATGTCAAGGCATAGCTTTATATCGAACAAGTTTAAACCTGCATCGCGAAGGCAAGCGTGTGCAGCGATAACATTATTGTGCATGTTTAGACTTTCGAAACATAAGAAGAGTAGAATCAAACGCTGTACTCGATACGACATGTGATCAGAACATTGATTGATGCGTTCAGAAAACAAAATAAGTGATCAAGACTAGAATCGAACAATGTACTCAATACATCATGTGTTTAGAATATGTCAGGGGATACGCTTGTTCTAAGAAGATCAGATTGAAACATAACAAGACTAGAATAGAACACTGTAATCGATGTTGTTAACTTCAACATGTGATCAGAACATTGATTGATGTGTTCAGAACACAAAATAAGTGATCATGACTAGAATCGAACACTGTACTCGATACAACATGTGATCAGAACATTGATCGATGTGTTCAGAACACGAAATAAGTGATCAAGACTAGAATCGAACACTGTACTCAATACAACATGTGTTTAGAACATGTTAGGGGGTACCCTCGTTCTAAGAAGATCAGAATGAAACATAACAAGACTAGAATCGAACACTGTAATCGATGTTGTTAACCTCAACATATGATCAGAACATTGTTTGATGTGTTTAGAGCAAAAGTACAATTTTGATGATTTGCGCAGCTAACTCGCTCGGTAAACGATATAGCCAAAGTATAACTTCAAATTATTTACCTTCCATCATTCGTCTTGTGTGTAAAAATCAGTCGAACAAGTTATCGCATAAACATGGCTGAAAAAAAATCGTGATAGGGTATGGAACCCAGGGGTTACATCTTATCAGAAGGGCAAAAAGGATGAAAGGACTCTTCCTCCTCCTTACCGCACATTCCTTGGCTAAAGGGCTAATGGGCTAAAGGGCTAATGGGCTAAAGGGCTAATGGGCTAAAGGGCTAAAGGGCTAAAGGTGCAACAACCTCATCGATCGCTATCAGCAAGAACGCTTGTACTTTGTTAAGTGTAGAAAATTAATCTTTATTGGTAAATGGTTTTATGTTCAGAACAAGGAATGGAACCTAGGGGTTACGTCTTACCTAATAAAATCCCCGAGGTGCGATGAGTTACGTTTTTCGAACTAGTGTTTGGAACACTGAACTTTTCAAGATGGCAAGAGTGAGGTTAGCAATGTTCTGTTGTTGGATTTTAAATTCCGCGCTACAACATGCATAAGGTGGCAGCCCTTGAGGTTTACTCCCGTAAAGATGGCAAGAGTGAGGTTAGCAATGTTCCGTTGTTGGATTTTTAAAATTCCCCGCTATAACATGCAAAAGGTGGCAGCCTTGAGGTTTACCGCCGTAAAGATGGCAGCAGTGAGGTTAGCGACGCTCCATTGTCCTTCAAAGTGAGGTTAGGGTTCGTCAAGAAGACAGCTGTCAAAAAAGCACGTGGCTATGTTTACCAAACAAGAGCACGTGGTCGTGACGTCACGGTCACGTAGTATGCTGCCTCAGCATGTAAAGTTCAATGTCTACACCTACGTAGTTAACACTCTGCTATGTTCACAAGATTTTTATACATCACTATTCTTTAAGCTTTAAGTTCATTCACATAGGCTATGCTAAGATAGCAGGACAAACACATGCGAACTTTGTACATTCTAATAGAATAAGTTTAGTACTGTGTGCGTCATGGATACATGATGTGTGCACGCATTTAATCTTAACTATACGTAATGCTGCTGCTTTGTTTACAAGATTTTTATACATTGCTATTCTTTATGCTTTAAGTTCGTGCACGCACAAGCGATACTCGTACGCTCTAGCAGGAGAAGTTTAGTACGATAGTCGATACATACATTATCGATAGGTGATGTGTACACGCTTTAGAACATAGCTCATCTTTATGCTTTAAGTTCATGCACATGGGTTAGGGATACTCAAATGCGATTGCTACATGCTCTAGCGGAAGAAGTCTAGTACGATAGTAGATGCATGTAAAATCGATAGGTTATGCTAAGATAGCAGCACACTTACATGATTTTAGCACAATCTAGTGGGAAATGTTTAGTATGATAGTCGTTTCGTGCAAAATCATTAGGTAATGTGTAAACGCTTCGAAACAAGGCTATTCTTTGTACTTTAAGTTCATGCGTACAGGTTATGCTAAGATAGCGGCACAATCTAGCGCAAGAAGTTTAGTACGAGAGTCGATGTATGTAAAATCGATAAGTAATGAGTACACGCTTTATAACATGGTTATTCTTCGTACTTTCAGTTCATGCATCTTAGTTATGCTAAGATAGCAGCACAATCTAGCGGAAGAAGTTTAGTACGATATTTGTTGCATGCAAATCGATAGGTGATGTGTACACACTTTGAAACATGGCTATTCTTTTTACTTTAAGGTCATGCGTATAGGTTATGCTAGGATAGCAGCACAATCTAGCGGGAGGAGATTAGTACGAGAGTCAATGCATGCAAAATCCATAGGTAATATGTACATGCTTTGAAACATGGCTATTCTTTGTACTTTTAAGTTCATGTGTATAAGTTATGCTAAGATGTCAGCACAATCTAGCGGAAGAAGTTTAGTACGAGAGTCAATGCATGCAAAATCGATAGGTAATGTGTACACGCTTTGAAACATGGCTATTCTTTGTACCTTATGGCCATGCGTATAGGTTATGCTAAGATACCAGCACAATCTAGCGGAAGAAGTTTAGTACGAGAGTCGATGCTTGTAAAATCGATAGGTAATGTGTACATGCTTTGAGACATAGCTATTCTTTGTACTTTAAGTTCATGCGTCTTAGTTATGCTAAGATTGCAGCACAATCTACCTGCAGAAGTTTAGTACGAGAGTCGATACATGCAAATTCGATAGTTGATGTGTACACGCTTTGAAACATGACTAATCATTGTACTTTAAGTTCATTGGTATAGGTTATGCTAAGATAGCAGCACAATCTAGCGGAATAAATTTAGTACGAGATTTGATGCATGCAAAATCAATAAGTAATGTGTACACGCTTTGAAACATGGCTATTCTTTGTACTTTAAGTACATGCGTACAGGTTATGCTAAGATAGCAGCACAACCTAGCGGAAGAAGTTTAGTACAATATTTGTTGCATGCAAAGTCGATAGGTAATGTGTACACACTTTGAAACATGGCTATTATTTTTTACTTTAAGGTCATGCGTATTGGTTATGCTAAGATAGCAGCACGATCTAGCGGAAGGAGTTTAGTACGAGAGTCAATACATGCAAATTCGATAGTTGATGTGTACACGCTTTGAAACATGGCTATTCTTTGTACTTTTAAGTTCATGTGTATAAGTTATGCTAAGATACCAGCACAATCTAGCGGACGAAGTTCAGTACGAGATTCGATGCATGCAAAATCGATAGGTGATGTGTACACACCTTTTTACTTTAAGGTCATGCGTATAGGTTGTGTTAAGATAGCAGCACAATCTAGCGGAAGGAGTTTAGTACGATATTTGATGCATGCAAAATCAATAAGTAATGTGTACACGCTTTGAAACATGGCTATTCTTTCTACTTTTAAGTTCATGTGTATAAGTTATGCTAAGATAGCAGTACAATCTAGAGGAAGAAGTTTAGTACGATATTTGTTGCATGCAAAATCAATAAGTAATGTGTACACGCTTTGAGACATAGCTATTCTCTGTACTTTAAGTTCATGCGTATAAGTTATGCTAAGATAGCAGCACAATCTACCTGCAGAAGTTTAGTACGAGAGTCGATACATGCAAAGTCGATAGGTAATGTGTACACGCTTTAAAACATGGTTATTCTTCGTACTTTCAGTTCATGCATCTTAGTCATGCTAAGATAGCAGCACAATCTAGTGGGAGAAGTTTAGTACGAGAGTCGATGCGTGCAAAATCGATAGGTAATGTGTACACGCTTTGAAACATGGCTATTCATTGTACTTTAAAGTCATGCTAAGATAGCAGCACGATCTAGCGGATGAAGTTTAGTTCGATGGTCGATGTATGTAAAATCGATAGGTGATGTGTACACGCTTTGAAACATAGCAATTCATACTGCTGCTCTGTTCCCAAGACTTTTAAGCATAGCTAATCCTAATGCTGCTCTTAGCGACGTCGAGCTAAGGATTGATTACGTGACCGTGACGTCACGACCACGTGCTCTTGTTTGGTAAACATAGCCACGTGCTTTTTTGACAGCTGTCTTCTTGACGAACCCTAACCTCACTTTGAAGGACAATGGAGCGTCGCTAACCTCACTGCTGCCATCTTTACGGCGGTAAACCTCAAGGCTGCCACCTTTTGCATGTTATAGCGGGGAATTTTAAAAATCCAACAACGGAACATTGCTAACCTCACTCTTGCCATCTTTACGGGAGTAAACCTCAAGGGCTGCCACCTTATGCATGTTGTAGCGCGGAATTTAAAATCCAACAACAGAACATTGCTAACCTCACTCTTGCCATCTTGAAAAGTTCAGTGTTCCAAACACTAGTTCGAAAAACGTAACTCATCGCACCTCGGGGATTTTATTAGGTAAGACGTAACCCCTAGGTTCCATTCCTTGTTCTGAACATAAAACCATTTACCAATAAAGATTAATTTTCTACACTTAACAAAGTACAAGCGTTCTTGCTGATAGCGATCGATGAGGTTGTTGCACCTTTAGCCCTTTAGCCCTTTAGCCCATTAGCCCTTTAGCCCATTAGCCCTTTAGCCCATTAGCCCTTTAGCCCATTAGCCCTTTAGCCAAGGAATGTGCGGTAAGGAGGAGGAAGAGTCCTTTCATCCTTTTTGCCCTTCTGATAAGATGTAACCCCTGGGTTCCATACCCTATCACGATTTTTTTTCAGCCATGTTTATGCGATAATTTGTTCGACTGATTTTTACACACAAGACGAATGATGGAAGGTAAATAATTTGAAGTTATACTTTGGCTATATCGTTTACCGAGCGAGTTAGCTGCGCAAATCATCAAAATTGTACTTTTGCTCTGAACACATCAAACAATGTTCTGATCATATGTTGAGGTTAACAACATCGATTACAGTGTTCGATTCTAGTCTTGTTATGTTTCATTCTGATCTTCTTAGAACGAGGGTACCCCCTAACATGTTCTAAACACATGTTGTATTGAGTACAGTGTTCGATTCTAGTCTTGATCACTTATTTCGTGTTCTGAACACATCGATCAATGTTCTGATCACATGTTGTATCGAGTACAGTGTTCGATTCTAGTCATGATCACTTATTTTGTGTTCTGAACACATCAATCAATGTTCTGATCACATGTTGAAGTTAACAACATCGATTACAGTGTTCTATTCTAGTCTTGTTATGTTTCAATCTGATCTTCTTAGAACAAGCGTATCCCCTGACATATTCTAAACACATGATGTATTGAGTACATTGTTCGATTCTAGTCTTGATCACTTATTTTGTTTTCTGAACGCATCAATCAATGTTCTGATCACATGTCGTATCGAGTACAGCGTTTGATTCTACTCTTCTTATGTTTCGAAAGTCTAAACATGCACAATAATGTTATCGCTGCACACGCTTGCCTTCGCGATGCAGGTTTAAACTTGTTCGATATAAAGCTATGCCTTGACATAAGAGGCGGAGGAGGAGGTAGAGAAGGAGGAGGAGGAGGAGGAGGAGGAGGAGGAGGAGGAGGAGAATGATAAGGCCTTAACAGCCTATGTATAGTCGCCTTTGTTTAAAGATGATAGCTGTCAAAAGAATTTTTCAAATTATCCACCACCACATTTCAGCTAAAGAGGGCAGCAGGGTGCTCTGTTGATTAAGCACATAGAATTTCAAATTGCCCTCCACCACATGCATAACAGCAGCTGTTATCTTGCGCAGTAGCCTCTAAGCTAGCTTTCTTCATAAGAGTAGCCGCCATCTTGTGCGAGCACCCCTAGGCCGTCTCATAAGGAGCTATGTATAGTCACCATTTTGTGTCTGCCATCTTGCGTAAGCATCCCTAGGACGTCTCAAGGCATCTTGTTTCTCATAAGAGCAGCCACCATCTTGTAGAAATAGATAGCTGCGAATGGCAAAGGGCTTAAGTAGGAATCGAACCGTTGATCTCATCATTAGACTATGTTTTTTCTTGTTCCTGATACTACGAACCTACGTATTAGGCGGAAAAATTTTGTCCGTTTTGCTCTACGATGCATCGTTTTCGAGATATTTAACATTTTGCATTTAAGCCTCCAAATTTAATGAATCGAACCTGCACGGCACGTTATACTCTCTACCATAGCTAAACCTGATCATGTTACGAAGACTCGCTTCAATACAAGCTAAAACAGAGCAAATGCCAAAGGGCCTAAGTAGGAACCGAACCGTTGATCCCATCATTAGACTATGATTTTCTTGTTCCTCATACTGCGAACCTAGGTATTAGGCAGAAAAATTTTGTCCGTTTTGCTCTACGGTGCACTGCTTTCGAGATATTTAACATTTTGCATTTAAGCCCTAAATTTAATGAATCGAACTAGCACGACACGTTAGCCTCTAAGCTAAGAGCAGCAGCCATCTTGCGCAAGCACCCTTAAGGCGTCTCATAAGGAGACGTGTATAGCCGCCATCTTGTGTCCGCCATCTTGCGCAAGCATCCTTAGGGCGTCTCTAGCCATCTTGTGCAAGGACCCTTAAGCCGCCTCATAAGAGCAACCGCCATCTTGCGCAAGCATCACTAGGGTGTCTCATAAGGAGCCTTGTATAACCACCATCTTGCGCAAGCATCCCAAGGGCGTCTCATAAGAACCTGTGTATAGCAGCCATCTTGCGTAAGCACCCTTAAGGAGTCATGTATAGCCGCCATCTTATGCAATTAGCGTCGAGAGAGGACTGCTGTAGAATTTTTCTTTTTAAATTATCCACCACCACATTTCAAAGGTATCTAGCTAAAGATAGCAGCACTGCGTATGACAGGTGACGAATTTACATCTACTGCGATAAAGAGGGCAGCACGGCGCTCTCTGGATTAAAGATGGCGGATGATAGCTGTCAAAAAAGCACGTGGCTATGTTTACCAAACAAGAGCATGTGGAATTTGCCGCCACCACATTTCAAACTAAAGAGGGCAGCACTATGCTCTGTTGATTAAAGATGGCGGATGGTAGCTGTCAAAAAGCACGTGAGTTTGTTTCCAAACAAGAGCATGTGGCATTTTTCAATTTGCCGCCACCACATTTCAAAGGTATCTAGCTAAAGATGGCAGCACGGTGCTCTCTTGATTAAAGATGGCGGATGATAGCTAACAGAACTTTTCAAATTGCCCGCTACTACATGCTTAAGGTAGTAGCCATAAAGAGGGCAGCACGGTGTTCTGTAGATTAAAGATGGCGGGTGATAGGTGATGAAATTGCCCGCATGATAGCAGCACGGTGCTCTATTGATTAAAGATGGCGGATGACAGCTGTCAAAAAAGCACGTGGCTTTGTTTCCCAACAAGAGCACATAGAATTTTTCAAATTGCCGCCACCACATTTCAAAGGTATCTAGCTAAAGAGTACAGCACTGTGCTCTGTTGATTAAAGATGGTGGATGGTAGCTGTCAAAAAAGCACGTGAGTTTGTTTCCAAACAAGAGCACGTGGAATTTTTCAATTTGCCGCCACCACATAGAGGGCAGCACGGTGCTCTCTTGATTAAAGATGGCTGCTGTCACGTGGAATTGTCTGCTACCACAGGTATCTAGCTAAAGAGGGCAGCACTGAGGTTTGCGATGCAAGATGGCTGCTGTCAAAAAGCATTTTTCAAATTATCCGCCACCACATTTCAAAGGTAAGTAGCTAAAGAGGGCAGCACTGTGCTCTATGGATTAAAGATGGCGGATGACAGCTGTCAAAAAAGCACGTGGCTGTCAAAAAGCACGTGGATTTGTTTATCTCGAGCTAGTGAGGTTAAGTTGGTAGCACTAAGGTTTAGGCCCGCCAAGATGGCAGCACTGCCGATGACAGGTGACGCAAGAGGGCAGCACAGCGCTCTGTAGTTTAAAGATGGCGGATGGCAGCTGTCAAAAAGCATGTGGCTGTCAAAAAGCACGTGGCTTTGTTTATCTCGAGCTAGTTAGGTTAAGTTGGCACTACTGAGGTTTATTCCCGTCAAGATGGCAGTACTGAGGTTAGCGATGCGTTGTTGTCTGTCAAAAAGCACGTGGCTTTGTTTACAAATCTGTCAAAAAGCACGTGGCTGTCAAAAAACACGTGGCTTTGTTTACCTCATGCTAGTTAGGTTAAGTTGGCACTACTGGGGTTTAGGCCCGTCAAGATGGTAGTACTGAGGTTTGCGATGCGTTGTTGTCGATGACAGCTGTCAAAAAGCACGTGGCTTTGTTTACAAATCTGTCAAAAAGCACGTGGCTGTCAAAAAACACGTGGCTTTGTTTACCTCATGCTAGTTAGGTTAAGTTGGCACTAGTGAGGTTTAGGCCCGTCAAGATGGCAGTACTGAGGTTAGCGATGCGTTGTTGTCGATGACAGCTGTCAAAAAGCACGTGGCTTTGTTTACAAATTCAAATCTCGCGCCAAAATTCAAATTTCCCGCCAAAATTCAAATTTCCCGCGGGAGGAGGAGGCCTCTCCCGAGAGCCGGAGGAGGAGGAGGCGGCAGAACCCGTCTATTATACTACTAAAATGTGGTAGTTAAAAATATGAACCAAAAAACAAAACAAATAACAGTTAAATGGAATAACAATGACTGTAAGTCCAAAATTCAGGTACAAACTAGAGAGAGTTATGAACAGAATAATATTCAAGGGATGAGCGTAATCACTTTGAACCAGTACACTTTTATAAGAGCGTGTTTGCTCCACTCATTTTCATTCCAGGAGACTTAGCTCCGAAAAGTTACTCTAGTCCAAACTCCAAGAGTCACACGCTTCTTACAAAATATGCCTTACAATTTTCAAAAACTGTGCTTACAGTCACTTCTGCTCAACAGTCTGTTACACACTCGCTTATCAATAATTACAATTTAAACGGGAGCAATGGCCTTAATGTAAAAATAAAAGGTTTAACACGATCGGCCATTAACAAAAGCTAGGAGGTGAAACACTGTACTCCCGAATTGGGCTTACGGCAGAGGCTAAGCCTATACTACAGAGGAGTGACTAAACGAGAAATATTAAATGCCGGAGAATTGTGAAGAATTTAGAGGTTTAGAAAGATTTTGTCACCCCACACCAAGTTGAATGGGAATCAACAGAGGGTGAACACTCTTTGTTCCCTTAATTTACACGTTTCCCAGCAGGGATTTGAACAGAGTAGTCAGACTTGCCGAAAATTTACATTTAAACCATGACTTTAGAACTTTACATTAAGAAAAGAAGTTTGAAAAATTCCAATCAAGTTATCTGCCTGGAGTCACCACATGTTAAGAAATTTCTGCCATTACCTTGAGTAGTTGGGCCTTCCGAACGACGACAGACAGCCTCTGTCTCCGAATAACACGTCACACTCACTAGACCGGAGCGACGAAGATGATAATACGGCCCAAAAGCGCCCAGCCTTTATAGCATTTCCGAGGGAAGTTTCCAGAACTCTTTTCAGATAGACAGGACACCTGTATACACCCCGAATTTTAATTGACTAGAGCAAATATTCCCTAATTTTTGATTGGTTAATAACTAAGGAAGAAGGAAGTCCTATGAGTGTTGCTAGCTTTGATACGTGAAAAAAATCTACAAAAACTTAAGGTTTACAAACTTTGAAAATTCAAATTCCCTTGAAAATGAATTGTCCTTAATCCCGCCAGAGGGGGCACTTAGGCCGATGGTAGAGATATCTAATCGTTGAAGGTCCAAGCATCTTGAATTACAATAGTTCAAGATTCATAATACAGATGGCTTTTAGAAGGCGCGCAGTTCAACGGGACGGAGAAGGTGTACCCCTGGTACAATTATTATTATTATTATTATTATTATTATTATTATTATTATTATTATTATTATTATTATTATTATTATTATTATTATTATTATTATTATTATTATTATTATTATTATGATTATTATTATTATTATTATTATTATTTGCTTTACGTCGCAATGACACAGATAGGTCTTATGGTGACGATGGGATAGGAGAGGCCTAGGAAGTGGAAGGAAGCGGCCGTGGCCTTAATTAAGGTACAACACCGGCATTTGCCTGGTGTGAAAATGGGAAACCACGGAAAACCATCTTCAGGGCTGCCGACAGTGGGGCTCGAACCCACTATCTCCCGACTACTGGATACTGGCCGCACTTATTTATTTATTTATTTATTTATTTATTTATTTATTTATTTATTTATTTATTTATTTATTTATTTATTTATTTATTTATTTATTTATTTATTTATTTATTTATTTATTTATTTGCCGTTATTTACGCACCTTTTGCACCTTGTACGCCTCTCAAAGACCATGCTCCAGTACACAACAACTTCTCCAGATCCTGTCTACGGTAGATTCAGGGATAATAAGCCTTCAGATATTCTACGTAGTACAGTCATTAAGTTCTGAGACTTGACGCCTGGAGGATAGGCACCACACGACTTTGTATGTTGCACACGATGCCGCATTACACAGCGTACACCTACACAGAACCACATCCACCCTCAAAATGGTCGCCGTTGGCAGTTAACCACTTAAACAGAACCACATCCACCCTCAATATAGCCCCCGTTGGACGTTATGCGTTATGCGCGTTTGCCAAGCTGATAGAAGCACCGCTGAAAGCAGTTGGCAGTAATGTTCCGTATGGCTTCTCATGTGTCCGTCATGACCTCTTCGGACGATTGAAATCTGCGCCCACGTAGGAGTGCTTTCAGGCGAGGAAAGAGAAAAAATCGCATGGTGCGAGATCAGGTGAGTACGGAGGGTGTGGAAAAACTGTCACCTGTTGCCTTGCAAGTTCCTCTTGGACAAGGACGGAGCGATGTGCAGGGGCGTTGTCGTGTAGCAACTGCCAATTCTTTGTACGACAAAGCCCAGGTCGCTTATGGCGAATTGCAGCGCGTAAACGGCCAAGGCCAAGGATCTCCTTGTAACGGCTTTTGTTTACCGTTGCACCGTCTGGGAGAAATTCCATGTGACGATTCCATTTGAATGAAAAACAGTTACATCATCACCCTGCCTTTTGACCTGTCTTGTCGTGTTTTTTCTGTGATGCTGATGATGGCATTTTCCAGGTGGCGGATTGTCGTTTTAGTTGCGGATCGTAAAGGAAACACCATGTTTCGTCTCCAGTTATTATCCGGTTGAGAAACGTCGGATAATCGTCGGCACTACTGATGAGGTCACCACAAATCGCCATGCGATCATCACGTTGGTCTTGCGACAGGATTCGTGGCACACTGTGCTGGGTAACACGAGACATGTTGAGGTCTTGTGGCAAGTACTATGGCTGACCCCTATTGCTGCTGCGAGATTGTCTACCGATTGGGAGCGGTTACCACGCACCAACGTTGGAACTTCTTGGATCTTGCGTTCCGTTCGAGCTGTTTATGTCCGACCAGTACGCACACCATCTTCCAAACTGTCCCGTCCTTGCACAAAACGTCGGTGCCACCTAAACACAACACTGCGACTCAATGCGTCCTCACCGTAAACCTGCTGCACCATTTCAAACGTTTCGGCAGCGGTTTTGCCTAATTTCTAGCAGAGCTTTATGTTTGCCCGTTGCTGAAACTATGACATGTTAAGGTCCGACAGGCGCATTCAAATCACCGTCACAACAACTACCGTACGTCTGCCTCCAGTGCATGCACTCAACTCTCTCTTGCAGGGACGAGAGACTAACTGACATGGTGCCATACCACGGCGCCACCTGCTCGCTTTAGTGCACCACAGCGCCATCATGCTGCCAGTCTGAGAACTTAATGACTGTACTACGTATACTATACAGAGCAGTTGTTGTACATGCCACTAAATCTACCACCTTGAGGCTTCGTACCTGAGCACATTGAAATATCGCTTTTACTGCTTGGGCTTATCAGATCGACACACATTGAAGGCTGTTACGCTGGTTACTCAGCCATAAACCGCTCATCTCAACGGTATTATTGAACCCTACATGTATTATCATCATCATTATTATTATTATTATTATTATTATTATTATTATTATTATTATTAGTTTATATACAGTATACACTCATATTCATAAAAACAGAACATCTTGAAAGACTAGAGATAGGAAGTTCACATTCATAGAACATGTTCACTGGTATGTTCTGCAGAACAGGTTAGCATTTCACTCACCTAGGTTGAGCATGTGTTCTGTTGCCTAGTAGGAACTGGGTCCTCCATGGCCAGTGATAACTTTTTCCATGCGTGATGGCAACGACACGTATACGGCGTGAATGGCGTCCTGGGGTATAGCCATCCATGCTGCATTCACCTGGTTCCACAGTTCATCTTTGGTGGTTGGCACTGGGTCACAGCGCCTCACCCCGTCGATTTCACCATATCCCACATATTTTCGATTGGCGACAAGTCCGGTGAATGGGTGGGCCTGGACAACTGTCTGACATCCTGTGACAAGTCTCGCTCCTCGAGGGAGCCTCTTCGGAAGAGAGGACTGCGCGGGGCCGTCCGACTCCTCCTTCTCGAAATGTTTTTTGATAAAACAATTTCGCTAATGATCCTTCCGCAGGTTCACCTACGGATACCGTGTTACGATTTTAATTCCTGTAAATAATCAACTTTGGTCATCTTTCCAGACAGATCGGAATCTGCGCGAAGCAGATCCCGCGCACCGGTCCGAAGACCTCACTAAATCATTCAATCGGTAGTAGCGACGGGCGGTGTGTACAAAGGGCAGGGACGTAATCAACGCGAGCTTATGACTCGCGCTTACTGAGAATTCCTCGTTCATGGGGAACAATTGCAAGCCCAAATCCCTAGCACGAAGGAGGTTCAACGGGTTGCCCGGTCCTTTCGGACTAGGAGGACACGCTGATTCCTTCAGAGTAGCGTGCGTGCAGCCCAGAACGTCTAAGGGCATCACAGGCCTGTTATTGCTCAATCTCTTGCGGCTAGAAGCCGCCTGTCCCTCTAAGAAGATGTGTTGTCGCCGGTAGCACGAACGGATACCGGATGCGACTATTTAGCAGGCTAGAGTCTCGTTCGTTATCGGAATTGACCAGACAAATCGCTCCACCTACTAAGAACGACCATGCACCACCACCAACCGAATCAAAAAAGAGCTCTCAATCTGTCAATCCTTCCGGTGTCCGGGCCTGGTGAGGTTCCCGTCTTGAGTCAAATTAAGCCGCAGGTTCCACTCCTGGTGGTGCCCTTCAGTCAATTCCTTTAAGTTTCAGCTTTGCAACCATACTTCCCTCGGAATCCAAAATATTTGGTTTCCCGGGAGCTGCCCGCCGAGTCATCGGAGGAACTTCGGCGGATCGCTAGCTGGCATCGTTTATGGTTAGAACTAGGGCGGTATCTGATCGCCTTCGAAACTCTAACTTTCGTTCTTGATTAATGAAAACATACTTGGCAAATGCTTTCGCTTCGGTCCGTCTTGCGACGATCCAAGAATTTCACCTCTAACGTCGCAATACGAATGCCCCCTCCTGTCCCTATTAATCATTGCCTCGGGTTCCGAAAACCAACAAAATAGAACCGAGGTCCTATTCCATTATTCCATGCACACAGTATTCAGGCGCAGCCGGCCTTCTTTAAGCACTCTAATTTGTTCAAAGTAAACGTGCCGGCCCAATTCGATACTCGATGAAGAGCACCGCGGTAGGATTTCATCGGGGTCCGCCTACGGCGCGCAGTATCCGCACGCGGATAACCAGGGCGGCCGCCCGCATTCAACTCGCCACCACCGGTAGGACGTCCCACGAACCATGCCAGTTAGACATCGACGAGCGATGAACCGACAGCGTGGGACTTAAATCCAACTACGAGCTTTTTAACCACAACAACTTTAATATAAGGCACGAACTTGTGCAGCAACGTGTGGTCGCGCATTGTCCTACTGAAATATGGCGTCTGGGGTGTCGTGCTGAAACGGTATGGCCACTGGTCGCAGGATGTCATTCACGTACGTCAAAATTATCACAGTGCCCTGGACAAGCACCAACTGTGATTTGTGGTTATACCCAAAAACACCCCACACCATAAAGCCTTGAGTTGGCGCTGTATGTCTTGTGCGAATGCAGTCAGTGTGATGCCCCTCCTCCTGTCTGCGGCGAACCAAAATGCGGCTATCATTTTCAAACATACAGAACCTAGATTCGTCCGAAAACACAATCTGCTGCTATTCCTGTTCCCAGTGACGTCGTTCCTTACACCATTGCAGTCTAGCATGTTCACGCACATCAGTCAACTGTAGCTGGAAGAGTGGACGTCGCGCCGGTAACCCATACCGCAATAAACGGCGACGGACTGTCACTCCTGATAGCGTACGATGTGTTTCACTGTTTCACTGTTGCGCCAGAGCCGAGGAGGACGCAGATATCTCCTGCAACGCCATTCGGATGAGGTGTCAATCTTCTCTGGGGTCGGTCTGGGTGGTGTGACCAGACCCATCTCGTCATGTTCTACGGCCTTCTGTGAACTATTCTGTACACACCTGTTGCTCTGCCGACACACTTCGTCCCACACGAGCAGCAATTTCTCGGATGGATGCATCATGTTCTCTCATGCCAATAATGCGCCCTCTCAAACTCACTCACTTGACTGTACGGTTCTCGCATACGCCTGCGAGGTATCCTTCACGTCTGCTCAAGCTACACTGATCCATATCCTTCTGTTTATAGTGACAAAGAGAGCTGCAGGCACATTTTACCAGTCGGTGGTGGTGCGCCGAGATATCGATGTGGACCTTGAACCTGGCGGCTGACATGTTTCAAATACTAATCATTTCTTTAGAACATACTAATGCACATATCCTGTGAATATGAACTTCCTATACATAGTATTTCACGGTGTTCTGGGTTTTATGAACATGAGAGTGTATATATGCGAATAAGCCCATTAAGACCATGCAAAGTACTTAGAGGCGTGCCCATACTTCTTTCATCTTTTACTGTGGGCTTCTTTCTGCCTTCAGACCAGGTCGTTCCGGTCTTCTTCTTTGGTCTTTCCCCTTGGTCAATTTGCCATTTGTGAATTTTGGATCTGAAGATTCCCCTGTTTTGGACATCTGCTGGCGTAATTTCTGCCTGTTACAAACCGGTTTTGATTTTGCAAATACATTTAATTGTGTCTGTTTTACCTTTACTCCTGTTTTCATTGAATTCGATTATTCGTTTGGTAAGTCTGTCTGGATGCATTATTTTAATATGTCCATAGAATCTTAGCCTGCGTTTTCTAATGTCACAGTAAATATTTGTGTACTGTTTGATTTTCTGTCTGCCTCTTAGTTGGTATTGTCCGTTGGTGAGTTTTGGGCCTAGAATTTTTCTTATGATTTTGCGTTCCTTTTTCTCAATGTTTTCAATGTCTGCTTTCCTGGTCCATAAAGACATTCTGGTTTAATGACTGTATCGTAATTTCTTAGTCTTGTGTCCTTGAAGATACATTTTTGTTATGGATATTTTGGGTCAGTTGATATGCGGCTTCCATCTTTTGCCATCTATTTTCATTCGCTTTCATTTCGAGTCCATTTCCCTGAATTGTTTCACCAAGGTACTTATATTGTGATACTCGTTTAATTTTTCCATATTTTGTCTCCATGAATTTTGGTGCATGTTTGTTGCAGGTCATGTATTCTTTCTGTCTTTTCGAAAGATATCTGAAGGCCGACTTTTTCCGCAACTTATTTCAGGAGTTCAATCTGATTTTGGGCTGTTGATATATCTCGCGTTAATAATAATAATAATAATAATAATAATAATAATAATAATAATAATAATAATAATAATAATAATAATAATAATAATAATAATAATAATAATAATAATAATAATAATCGTATGGACTCAGCTACCGTGTGCAGACATTTCAATTTGACGCCATCTGGCTGTCTGCTCGTCAATTTCGACGTTTCGTTTTACTCTAGGTCCATTAGATGGCGGACCGAATAAACCGAAACTCTCTTGGGCGTCTATGGCTGAGTTTTAATGAATTTTGTCGGGAAAACATCAAATGTGTCACCAGAGATCTTTTACATGCCGACATCGTACGACATGGAATGTCGAATGGATTTTTTCCGCCCTTCAAAAATCCGACTACCTCTGCCGGGATTGAACCCGCTCTCTAGGGATCCGGGGGCCGACACTCTACTACTGATCCACAGAGACTGCTTTCTAAGGTTAATATTGCTAGGTCGTCCGCAAATGCTGGGCAATCTATCGCTAGTTTTCCTCTGCCTAAAGTGATTGGTTGGTGAATTTTGAGAACCAATTTCTGTTTGCGCCATTCTTGTATCACTTTTTCAATAGCGCAGTTGAAGAATAAAGGTGAGAGCCCATCTCCTTGTCTTACTCCCGTTTTGATTCCAAAGGGGTTTGAGGTTTCCCTCATGAATTTAACCTTGAACTTCGTGTCTATCAGTGTCCGTTTTATGTTTGCAAGTGTTTTCATGTCTAAACTTTGTTCTTTGAATATTTGGAAGAGCGATTGCGATCAAGTGAATCGTAGCCTTTTTTGAAATCAACAAATGTGCAGATTAAATTTTTGCTACAAATTCTCTAATGTCTTAGGATTAACTTTAGGTTCAAGATTTGCTCTGGACACGATCGGCCTGGTCTGAATCCTGTCTGATATTCTCCGATTTATGCTTCTAGCTGTTGTTGTGCTCTATCAAGAAGACACTGGGATAGAATATTTTGTATGCAACCGATACAAATATTAGTGAGGTTCCTCTGTAGTTGTTTACATCTGTTCTGTCTCCCTTCTTGTGTAGTGGGTAAATTAACGCATTTTTTCCAGTCTTCTGGGATTCATTCTGTTTTCCAAATGTCTTGCATGATTTTAGTGATTTCTTTTGTGGTTTCTGGGCCTGCTGATTTAAGGACTCCCGCTATGATTCCATCTTCACCCGATGCTTTATTTTTTTAAAGTCTTTTCATCTGTTTTGTGATTTCTTCTTCATCTGGCGGTAATGAACTTGGATTCATACTTTCAGGTTCTTGTGGGGAAATATTTGTGTTGGTTCTGGACAGTTCAGTAATCCTTTAAAATATCTGATGAGTTCCTCGCAGTTTGCTTGCTTTTAGTGCCAACTATCCATTTTCTTTATTGATGCAGAGACTTTGTTGTTGATATCCTGCAAGCTTAGTTTTGAAGTTCCTATAGAAATTTCGTGTGTTGATTCTTTTAAAGTCTTTCTCGATTTCAAATAGTTGATCATTTTCAAATTTCCTCTTGGTCTGTCTGAGAAATTGAGCTGCCTGTTTTCTCACTGCCAGGAATATTTTGTAGTTATTCTCTGTCTTTTTGCTGTTCCAGTTGTTGTGTGTCTTCTGTCGAGATTGGATTGGTTGTTCACATTCTTCATTCCACCTAGGGTGTCTCTTCCTTTTCTTCAGAGGAATTAGTGCTTTTGCTGTTGTAATCTGTTTGCCTTTGAGTTGTTGCCAAGTTTTTGCCTACTTTCTCTTTAGTTTTTCAGTGAGATATGGTCGGATCCTAGTGGGGTCAAATTTTGTGATTAGTGGTTTCTTTTATGTGAATCTCTGAGGTTTCAACTTTAGTTTGATTCTTGTATGGTAATAATTTGATTCTATGTCGCACCACTACTGACCTGAACATTCGTAATTTCTCTGCGGTGTGGATAACAGATGCCTTTGCTGGCGGGACCTAGTGTTTACAGTGCACTATGTCTTCTGGTATAGGCTAGAGCAATTTTTTTACTTTCATTGATCTGTCTATATCTTATCCTTGGCTTAGACAATATGAAAGTGACTGAGGTATGAGCGATGCTAGTAATGCCATTCATTCTGCAGCCGGTCCCTGCTACGAATGGTGTGAAAATGTTGCTCATAGGGTTGGTTTATGCATGCATTTCAGTGGGCTTGGCAGACTGATATGTAATAGCAACATATGGCTCGGCGAGGAAAGCAACGGGAAACTACCTCACTCCTCATTTCCCTAGTACGCCTCTTCGGTGATGCCTAGGCCATCTATGACAGCTGATGGCAAAGCTGTTGGGGATTCAACCAATCGTAGGGCTGAGGACTCAGCATACACACACACGTGGATAAGAGATTGCTACAGGGTCAATTTGGAATTCGCCGATAAGTGTGTTCGGTGATCTCCATGTCATTTTCTTTTTGAAATGTGTTGCCATGATTTTAAGGTTGAATATCCTACAGAGTTCGATTAATCTTTGTCCACTTTCGTTGGTCCATTTATGTGCTGGGAATTTTCTTATTGTTTTTCTATTATCTTTCTTTGCCTAACTCTGCGTTGACGTCGCCTATGTTACGGAGTTCCCGTGGTTCACAGAGGGATAAGAAGCGCCTGGGTTGAATGGCTGGACAAGGAATTAACGAGAGCAGAAATGAACACAACTAATTTGGAAATTTTATTTATTTCTTTTCCTTTATTTCTAGTTTAAAACTGGGAGATAGAAAATCTGAATGAATAACAGACAATATAATAAGTTATTATTAATGAGCTCATCCGCTCTAACAACTTAAAAGTCCGAAAATCAGGTACAAAATGTAGTGATAATTACCAGGCAATATAGAAAAGAGCATTATTGCTCTTGACAGCTACAATATTTTACAAGAGCACCATTTGCTCCAAGAAGGGACACTACTAAGGAGTCTGAGCTCCGAAAAACCATAGTCTATCCACGCAGAGGCAGCCAGTTTCCTTTGATACACAGAAGTCATACTAGGAAACCCATCGGGTGACCTCACGTTAGAGTTTTCACCAATTACTCCTCAATTTCAAAAACACTATGCACTGTTACTAAAGGGAATCAAGACGCAGGAAAGTTGCCGAATAAACATGGAGCATAATTGCCCATACTACATGGCCTTAATAGAAAAAGGAAATGGTTGCACATAACCGGCCATAAACAAAATGCAAGGAGGCGAAACACCTGCACTACTTACAGAAATGGTTAAAACCCTGAGTAGGCTTATGCCCCAAGATACAGATTCTAATCTATACTATAAGGTGTGACTAACACTTAAAGTCGAGACAAGATTTACGAAATTTTGAAGTTTCAAAAACTTTAGCCACCCAATGCAAGGTTGAATTGGAAACAGCAGAGGGTCATCACTCTATGTTCCTTGTATTACATATTTTCCCGAGGGGACAGAACCAGAGTCCTCAGACTTCGCCTAAAATTCTACATTGAAAACCACCAGTTTACAAACTTACATGAAAAGAAAAATGTTGAAACCTGCCCCTCAAATTACCCGCAAGAGCAATCACATGTCTAGGTAAATTCTGCCATAAACTGCCTCTGGATGTTTCTCACGCAGGCCTCGCCCCTGCCTTCCTTCGGCCTCCGCCAAGTCGCACTCCCAAGCACTGGAGCGATTCACTCAAAACGACTCTAAAGTGCCCTGCTTTTACAGTGCCATGAGGGGAAGCTTCCTGAACATTTTGCTGATTGGCTGGATTCCTGTACACACCCTCGGATTTAATTGGCTAGAGAACATAATTCCAAGTATCTGATAGGTTGATTACAATCGAGGAGGAACCAGCTGTAGTATTGACAACGTCGGTACATAAACAAAACAATCCTCAGACAAAAAGGTTTGCCAACTCCAAAAATGAATATTACTATATCCAGTGGTTAATCTTTAGTCCAGAAGAGGGAGCAACTAAACCGATGGTAGAGACATTTAACTGTAGACGATGAAGGTTTTTGTGAGTTCACAAGTCAAGTCTGTTGACATAGATGGACTTAGGCAAGGCAGGCAATTTAAATAGCTGTGGAAGGTGTACCCTGGTACAGCCTATTAAGATTTTGGCGTGGTTTGGAGAAATTTTGGCTACTATTTCTTCTAGAGTTTCTCAGGATTTGTCTACCTTTTTAGTCTGTTTTATTGTCCTCATTGATTGACATGTTCATTAATTAGTGTGTATGTTTTATTTACACACTTTACGGTGACTGTCATTTGTCTATCGTTTACAGGTCTCACATTTGTTATTGAGTTGAGTATGTTTTTCTTGATTCTGAAAGCGACTTCTAAAAGTGGTGTTCTTTTGAGAAATCATTTGTCTGTTTTACGTTTCAAAAGTCTGTAGTTACCGAAACCCATTTTGTTTTCGTCAGTCAGTCTTGTTTCTTGTAGTGCCAGTATCTGTATTTCTTGTTCGTTTAAGGTCCTCTCTAGTTCATACAATTTTCCTGCTCGTATGGGAGTACTCATATTTAGTGTTCCAAAAAAGGTTTTACTGTTTGGGCGAAGTTGGCCAGAGGTCTCCGACTTCCTCTGTTTGCGTGTCAGTACAGACTCCCTGGAATCCGACAGTCTGGTTGTACTGTACTTGAAAGCAGTGGATTGGTTACCACCTGGGGTAAAATTTTAATTTCTAATACACCTCATGGTACTTGATTATCACAAGTTTGGACGATGGTCCAGTTCTTAGGACTGGAGTGGTGAGTTCCAGAACATGAATTTCCAGCCGCACCTCTGGTCATCAGATGCTGACCACTTTGCGGCTTGCTGCAAGTCAGACGTGAAGTGGATTTGAGTAGGCATTTCCGTCGTCTCTGCCAATGGGATATGTCCTCTTCTGCCTTCGAGGCCGTTAGCCATTTTTCCCTTTACCTCAGTTTATCCCCGGGTGCTAATTTTGCTATGCCTTATGCACACTTGTTCTGCATATCTACAGGAACTTCCCCTATCAGCCAATGGAACGCGCCGTGTCGGGGTTGAGGGCCCCCACTCCAGTGTCTCACGCATAGTTATGCCTAGCTCTTGCTCAATTCAGAGCTGAATCCCATACAAACTGACCAGGCACGGTTATTATTATTAGGTATTATTATTATTTGTTTGTTTGTTTGTTTGTTTGTTTGTTTGTTTGTTTGTTTGTTTGTTTGTTTGTTTTGCACTGCTCATGTCTTGATCTTTCTCTTCTATTGTATTCCCTTAACACGTCCTTTTATAGCGACGCATCACGAATCGCCTTATTTATTTAGTTAGTTATTTACAATACCGTTATTTATACATAATTTTCACCTATTACGCTTTCTTAAAGACCATATTCCAGAACACAGGAACTTCTCCTGATCCTGTTTCCGGTAGATTCGGAGAAAATAAGCGTATATTTACCTATATTTTTCATGTCGTTGTGAAAAGACATCTTTAAATTTCTCCGTTCCGTGGATTTGGCCGCGCATCACAGGCATATAAATAAACACTTCCGTATATCACGAACTGAATATGGTTCCTCGTGTCTGGGACCGAAAATGGCTTCCTACACCATGGACTTAAAATGGCTCCTTCTCTTTATGTACGTTGCCTTGCGACAGTTAATCTATGGCTCTATGCATTCAATCTTGGTGACAGCATGTTGGATTGTCAATTCCTAACACACGTTTACGATTGTTTTTAGTTCATAACTAACCAATGAAAGCGGAAGTGAAAAATTCGGCCTCGGGATGCATTCGGACCCCCTTCCACCTACATATGTTAAAATTTTCAAAGCTTTGCGTGCTGTAGATTTTACTGGGCATCACGCACGCGTAGACAGGCACTTCTTTTTTATTATAGATTACGTGAATTAATTCATTAATTCATTCAACTAATTTCACCGAACTGTGGAGCACGTCATTTCAAATGTCTCCTTCCTTCGGCTTTGACATTTGCCCAGTACTTCCGCATTCGTTCTCGGTGTTATTTCCCTCTCTCCTGTGTCCGTGCCTTTCCTGTTTTAGCGTCGCATTTTCGTAGAAACCATGGCATGATTAAAGAGTTTTCTTGAATGCGGCATGCGCCAGGATGTCAATTTACGTGGGACCTCCATTTCTTCGAGATCTCCTTCTACCTCAGTGAATCAGGTCTCTTTGATTTCTTGCCATGAAAGTAAATTATGATTCAATTATACAATCTTGGTAGGTTCATTCGCGTCACGTGGCCATAAGAGGTGATTCTTCTTTCCTGGCTGGTGTCGGTTAGCTTCCGCACATCCGTGTATAGTTCGTGGTTGTGCCGTCTTCTGTATTTTCTTTGACAGCGGCCATGATTTTTCTCAAAATCCTTTTCCTTTGGACTGAAGTCTTCTTCACTGTGAGACGTTTTGCAATGTGTAATACCTTTGGTCGGATAGCACTGCAGTAGTGCATGATCTTCGTAGTGAAGGATATTGATCTTTTGTTGTATAAACCTTCAGTTAGGTGGTATGCATTTCCATTTAGTTCATTCGTGACACGAAGGCTTCTTTCTCGGAGACGTTGGCTTCTATCCATTCTCCCAGGTACCCTGGGGTGAATAAGGACAGATTTGAAGTTTTTAAAACAGTAAATCCAGAAATGAATGTTGCAATGTACTTTCTGATCTTTGAAGTGAAAATTTATATCACATGCTATATCAAGTATCATCCACATAGTATTTCAAAATTTTGAGTAATTTGCCATTAAAGAATGTCTCTCTCCACACCGGGGATGGGAGCCATTAGGGACAGTCATGGTGAAAATTACAAAATCCTATTCCAACACCGGTTGGGGTTTTCAGGGACACAGATACATGTAAGAAAAAACAAAACCCATTAACATATACAATGCAGGACACAATTATCACTTAAAACTATGTCTGCCTCGCCTAAAAGTTGGTTCCTTCATTATTTGAACCACTTGCTCTTGGTCAAATTCACACAAATCTTTCACACTTGGAAAATATACATATTTTCATCCTTGGAGGCAGAGATGTAGTGGAAGGTATACGCGGGTATACGTGTGTGCCGTCTGGTTAACTCCACTCGTTATAGTATGCCTTCTGATTTTCTGTGTATACTTTCTTACTTTGGTTTCTTTTCTTTTTAATTTCGCCATTCAGTCAGTGAGTTTTAACTCTCCAGCTACGCTCGAATTCTTAAACATCGAAGGTTCAGCTTGATGAATAACATAATCAGTCATCATTTATTTAAAGTCACCACTCTTCGTTGCTTACGTCCCCAGCCTTATGTTCATTCATTCAAATGTCTCACGAGGTGACCGAATTAAACCCGAGATGTATATGGATACGTGGCTGAAAAATACACCAATTCAACAGTTTGTTCCAGTGAAAAGTGTGATCGCAAATGAAAAGAGGCATATTGGACTGTTTATAGCTGGAAGTAGTTCCGTAGAAAACTACTGTGTAAGCAAATTAAAATTTTCGAACTAGTGTATTCGGATATGAATTTCTTCTTCGTCATCATAAAATGTCTACCACATGCCTGATTTATTTTATTTATTTATACGTTTGTTGTAATTAGTTGAAAACTACTAATTTTAAACGTCAGGGTGGTCTTGCACCCGGGATTTCTCGTGCCCTATCTTAGAGTATACCGTGCGAGAATTTTAGAACTACAACCCTCAACAAGACTCCTCATAAGTCACTCCTTCATGAACAACAAAATTAATTTTCCTACTGAAACATTTCAATGCTTTCAAATTTCACTTTCACCCACTGACCAAAACGTAATGCCAGGAGTCCAGTTTCTTCAGTTTCCTCAGACTGTTGATCAGGGTTTGTCTTTGTGATAACTTCTGTCTGCCCAGTGTTGTATCACGTTCACGTCACTGTTATCATCGCTGTGTTCTTCCGCTTCTCCCACTGACTGTAAGTATGACGCACACACACTTCTGCCAGGAGGAACATTCAGTGCCCTTTTCCTGCTGGCTTTTGTATAGGCTGTCATTACCACTCCATATTTACTTCTTTGGGAACTCTGTTAGGCTGTCATTGGCAGAGCTATCTTCCCCATCATGTACATCTGACAACTTTTCAAGCATACTGTTTAAGTTAAAAGTAGGCCTATATGTGCCTGTTTTTCAAAAACTAGAGCAAATGTCTGCTTCTTGTTGATAATGATGCTTGTTGTTTAAATGGCCTAACATCTAAGGCCATCGGCCCAATGTCTGTTACTATGGTTGGAGATAACGTGTCAAGAGTTTCTTTCAGCAGACGAAGAAAATACTTCTTATTAATTCCGAAGCATTTGTTGTGGATTGTCCAGATTTCCAGGACTTTGTGCCACGCCATTTCAATGGTCTAAATAGTGTAAAAAAATAGGTTGTTTAATGTGTGTGGAATTTAGTGATGGAAAGGTGAACTCAATGCCATTTCCTTTACACAAATCTATGAAAGCTGGAGAAATGTGCGACACCCTCGAGGGTCACTTTTATATTTCCAAATCATGTTGTCTCTTTTCACTCCTTAAAGTAAAAGAAAATGGCATCATAAGATAGAATGTTTGATCACTTTTATTAACACAACAATTTTGCTATGGATATGCGACCTTATATCTTAGAAAAGTGACAGTAATTACCTGTCAACTTTAAAAATGTTTGTGTCAACGAGTTACCGTACCGATGTACGAAAGAAGTTTTTACGCCAACATAATCTTGAAAACAGCTGATCAACATCGCAGGTGTCTCAAATTGTGAACATAATCAGGTAGGCTGTGAAAAGCTACTCACCAGGATTCTAAAACACAGATGTCACTGGTATATCTCAATTACTTTCATGTTAGTATCAAAGGAATACCTTTTCTGAAACTGTTACCCCTATTTACCTTTCGTCCCTATTCACCCCAGTTTACAACTTGTCTACTCGTTTGTATTATTCATTGTCCCAAGCCGTTTTGATATCCGTTATGAACACTGTTTTATCATAGGACATCTGGAGGCCCGCCTTCTCTACTTGTGCCCTAACCTGGTTAATTTGTTTTGTGTCTAGGAGTCATAAAATAATAATTATATTATTATTCATTTTTATTAATGCTATATTATCATTCCCTGGTTACTTGTACTGTACAAAATAATTGAAGACTGTTGTTTCTCCCCTTACAGATCAAATGGCTCCTACATTCAAGGAACGTCACATCAGCAATGGAGAGAGGCTCTCCCATCCTCCAGAAGGCGAGGAGATAGTAATAACTGGTATAAGTGGTGTTTATCCCCAGTGTAATAGCATCCACGAGCTGAGGGACAAACTACTCAACAAGGAAGACATGATCGTTAACAAGAAATTCATTAACAGTAAGTTTCATTCTCCATATAAATACAATTATATCTACAGGGTATATCTAAATTATACAGAAAAAGTCAGGGATGCTCTTCGTGTTATGTACGAGAACGATGGTGCAATCAAATTGTCGGAGAAAAGTTTCCTTTTCCAGAAAATGAAGTTACTTCCAGCCGCGCGATTCATGTTGATGAACTCACCGTATTTGCTATGCCAGGCCACAAAGCTCTGCCTGCTGCTGTGCTTCAGGGAAGGGAGGGGAAGTGGAGTGTATGATAGACTGACAGAGAGATAATGCTCCGCGCAAATGCACAAGATTCTTTGTTCGACTCGCGCACGCAAAATCCACAGTTTCTTTAGTAGGCAGCCATAATTGCAAACAAGACATGAGATTGGTGAGCTTATAACTATCCTGAAGTTCGTTTTATTCAATAATTACTTTCTTTTCACATATGGTTTATCAGCTTCGGGTATACTGGCAGAAATATAAATGGATCACTTAGAAAAGACAAAAATTCTCAATAATTTTAAAGGAAACTTTTTCTGTGCGAGATTTTTTGACGACGTTTTAGCTATGCTGGATGAAAGGGAAACGAATAGTGAATCAATCTTAGAGATTTTGAATGAGATATGCCCACATATTAAATTTACACTAGAATCAGAAATCAACAACTCGATCAAATTTTAGATTTAAATTTAACTAGACACAACAACAAATTTTTCTTTCAAAATATTCCGGAAACCGGCACAAATTATCAAGACTGTTAAATATGACTCGCTTCATTCTGGAGCCCAAAAAGGAGCGGCATTTTCTAGCTTAATCTACAGAGCCTTCATTATCCCAATGTCTCAAGAAAGTTTTAATAAGGAAATGGGCATACTTTATACCAAGCTGACAGAAATTATTTCAAAGGTAGTTTTGTACACGTACTTGTCAATAAAACTGAAAACAAACCTTCTAACAGGCTACTAAAAGGTTCCAAAAAGAAAGAAAATTATGTCGCGTTCACCTATAAGCATAAGAATAATAAAATCTATTAAATTACGAACATCTTAAAAAATTAACATAGCTTTCAGAACAGCTGATAACAATTCCACTATTCTTTACAATCATTAAAGCATTCACAGTAACAATAATAAATACATGAACTCAGGAGTATACAAACTAAATTGCTTAGAATGCTAAGCCAGTTATATAGTCCAAACAGGACGTAATTTTCTTATTCGTTACCAGGAACACACTAACGTCAAAAAGTGCAATAGATATTTTGCCACGTGCTCCCACATGTCGGACTCAAACCATTCATTTTATACAACAGAACAAGATATTTCCATCCTTTCAGCGTCTAATAAAAGTACCATACTCAATATTTACGAAAATGTCTTCATCGACATAGACCAAATAACAAACCCCAACGGTATACCGAATGAAATATAAGAGAATCTCAAAACCCTTCCCGAAGAAATAATAATGAATACATTCTTTAAAGAATATCCAACGAGAATACAAGTCTTCACCCACTCACCATTTCCCTCGAACCCTCAAGCCTTCCCCCACGTGGCTGCAACCTCCAGCCAACAATGACAACAATCCGTACACAGCACACGACTTGTGTGCCAAGTCACGTAACGACAGGCAAGGAATGTAAGTACTTAGATGTGCGTTATACACTCTTTCTTACCATTCGATCTTGTTTATGTTTGCTCAATTTCTTAATAACCTTTTTTTCATTCTAAACTACACCACAATTGAAACCATACGACCCAAACCCGGATTTTCAACTAATAACGGCACCACATGAAAAGTTCCCCCTGCGTTAACAGCCTAATTTTACCACACACTGTTTATTATCCATTAAACCATTAATGGAACACATTTTATGATCAGCGGCATGACTGCTATGTGTGAACCTATGTGTGAACAAACGTAAGATTCTATACTTGATCAACGATGATATATTTATAACCTATTAACCCATTAATGGAACACACTTTATAAATAGCAGCATAGAACCAAGATTGAACTGCAATTGCTGGTCATGCAAAAGTTAAGAATGAGAAAAGCCTTACAAAGAATATCTTCCGGAAGTTGAATGAAAGTACTTTCCTACAATGTTCAGACAAACTCATTCACTTTAATAATAGAATAAAGGCGGTTGATCTGGATTCTGCTGCTACTGTACCAGAGAATATAATTCGATCATCTATCACCACAATAACAACACGAAAATCACAAAAATGGTTGCTCACCGGGGCATTCTATAACCAATAAATAAATAATAAAACCTGCTACTTACAAAGAAAAAGAGTCCTGGAAGTCCTCCACGTAGCAAAAGCCAGTAATAATCAAGAAGCCATAACTGCTTATAGTCGCCTCAGAAAGGTATATAAGAATTTACTCAGGAAGCCTTGAAATGATTTCACCGAACTTAAAACGGCCAGGATGGTAGAAGGGGTACGGAGAAACTCTTGCTTGGCACTAAGACCCAGGAAAACCCAAACTGCTGGTAACATGGATATGTCCATTTGGGAGGAGCAATTTACCTTCATCTTAACTCAGAAAGGATCAATGACAGCATACCAAAAGGAAAGAATCAAAACTGACGGCATCATTATCTGCTTGTTCACAGTGGAGGAGGTTCGGAATGTTGTGTCTAGTTTGAAAAACGGGAAGCATCCGGACCAGACGGTATCTTTAATCAGCATATCAAGACAGCAGTTAACATATAACTTCCAGCATTTACGGACCTAATGAATCCATGTCTGGGATCAGGGTACATCCCAATATCATGGAGAACTTAAACAATAGAGGTGATCCACAAAGGAAAAGGAGATACGTGTAACCCTAATTCCTTCATAGGGATCGCCCTAGAAAATAATCTATTAAGGATACCAATTTTGCGACAAAACGTCTCACCGAAGAAATTGGCGATAATATTTGGTTTTAGAAGAGGACGAAACACGCTGCGGGCAATTGGAAATATCAAATATGACATAGGGAATGCCCTTAGAACTCCCCAAGGAGAACTCCATGCAGTATTCGTAGATTTTTCGGAAGCCTTCGACAACCTAAATAGGACAATCCTCTCCACGAAACTAAATTCTTTAGTAAAAGAAAACAAATCACTCACAGTTTGGATCCACAAGGTATTAAGGAGTAATAACATACAAATTTCCAACAACGTAACAATTTCCAGACAGATCATACTGACGAACGGTGTACTCTAGGGAGACCCCCTCAACCCCGCTGTTCAATGTCCCCGCGCACTATTCTGTTCAGGAAGTTAGAGAAGATTCAAAGGAAACAAAGATATACATCTATGCGAACGATATTGTTGTGGGGTCCCATGACATCATACAGTTATAAAACGCAACCCAAGCTCTGGAGAACCAGGCAGATAACAATGCAAGTTAATGCAGAGAAGACTGAGCTCATGATTTTCAGGAAGGGTGGACGTGTCTTCCCAGATCACAGAATATTTGTCCTCTAAAAACTGTTAATAGCTTTAAATATCTGGGTATAACCTTACAAAAGACAATGAACTCGTTCCGTACCCGTATAAAACAGCGAGCGACAGCAGCTACAAAGGCTATATTTGATACCAGAGCCATTACCAGATCGTCCATGAGATCCGCCATGGCAGCCTTCGACGTCAAAATCGTTCCAGTACTCAAGTATAGCATAGAAGTAATTTGAGATAAACTTTGGAGATCTTCGAACAATGGAATGGGGAAAAAGGGAGATACTGAACGCTGTTCTTGGTGTATCTACAGTAAATATACCCGCTCAAGATTAGTATATGAGCTCGCCCGGGAGCCCTTCTTAATGGAGAACTTAAGATTCGGTTTTGTTTTGCCTTCTACGACCAACTGCCGGTGGGTTATGGAAGAAATGACATTGTGAATAAGAAAAATATGGATATAGTCCTACTCGACCGAGTTCATAATGAACAGAGCATGGATGAACGCGAATCAGGACTTACGTCCCTTTGTGACCTCTTTGGCTGTGCATGCCTTCCAACATAAAATGTGCAAGACTAAATTTTACCATGATCCAAACTCGACGTGTGTCTGTGAGCTGCGTAACATTGTGAACGTTACCACGTTCTTAAGTGTGTGAATCAGGAAAAACATATCATAGACTACTGCATGAGCTAGTACATCTTTATCTTTTGCACATTATTTATTTATTTAATAGAGATGTGTACTTGTAATTTTATTTTGCACAAACTGTGCGCATTAATAAATCAATTAAAGAAAATTGTATTTAAGAAACTAAGCTATTTATTAATAAACAAAAGGGACAAATCAGCTAAAGAAAATTCCTCTTTGCATAGCAATGGCATACCATCAGTTTCTCGTGTCATCCTCTACAATCAATCAGAGCCTACATTCATACAAGTCTAATGTCATTAAATAAACACTTCACATGATATGTAGGTTTCAAATATTTTCCAGGACAAGGAGCTCCTAAAGATCTGGCCTAAACGTGTGCACCACACTAATTCCAAAAATTGAAGTACTACTGTACTCATCCCTTACCTTCTTAACCTTCAAGCTAACCTGACCTTGTCTCAAACATAGCTTCGACTACAAGTCTTGAAGCGTGCCACAGACACAATTAATCAAACAATTGTACTCTAGACCGGGCTCGCCATATACTGCCGTTGAAAACAAGATAAATGCTCCTCTCCACGGCACATATAAAACATAACCACACAACCATACCAAACACACAAGTAAATGAACAGTATGTATGCCACCCGCTATGGTGAGAGACAAAGTAATAGGCAGAACACCAACATAATGTTAAAATAAGTGAAACTAGAAGTCACACAAACATTTAAATAATACTCTGGAGCCATATATGGAACGTTAAAATATCAACAAGGTCCAAGACATAACCAAACTACCACTGGTAACCAAGCATTAAAAGGAAATAGTAAGAGGTCAACTACAATCATCAAATCAATAAAAATATTATGGACGTCATGGGAATAGGCAAGGACCGCGCTAAATTCAGCCCCCTAGGGGCAGAATGTCGGAACAGCTTTGCCCGGCTTTTTGGCTTGAAGAGACGTGCATTTCACGACTTTGAGAAGTATAACATAGGCAACGATTTAGGTTATCCCCGCGTGGTTATATTACATGAGGCAAACCAAAACTTGCCCTAGTCTTCTATCAAAGGTTCTAACATTCCCCCTATTTTTTAATAAAACCGTAAGTACTACGTAAGTAAGACCGTAAGTAAGACCGTAAGTGAGACAAATTGCACGATCAATAAAGACAACTGCGAGAGGATGTGACGAGATTGTTCCACAGTTACTGTTAAAAACTCTAGATGTAATCCTACCAACTCTAACCCATATCATAAATACCTCACTGATAACCGGCATATTCCCTTCCCTTTGGAAATATGCAATTGTTCGCCCACTCCCCAAGACCAACAATCCCGTGGAACCCAAAGACTTTCGATCCATTTGCATTTTACCATTTCTGTCAAAAATTTTGGAGAAAATAGTTCACAGACAAATAACCGCTTATTTAAATAACAATATGCTTCTTGACAAATACCAGTCTGGTTTTAGAAGCAATCATAGCACAACTACTGCACTGCTTAAAGTTACAAACGACATAGGAGTAGCTATGGATAAGGGAGAAATTACTGTTTTAACTCTTCTAGACCTTAGTAAGGCCTTCGACTGCGTTGACACGGACATACTAATAGCAAAATTACGTGCTCTTAATTTCTCACAAAGCACACTATCCTGGATGTATTCCTATCTCTCTGATCGCCGGCAGTGTGTATCTACAGGTGAAAATTTCTCTTCATGGCAAGCTGTAGAGACTGGAATACAACAGGGGTCAGTGCTAGCGCCACTCCTATTTTCGATCTTCATTTCAGGACTAACACAAGTAATTAAACATTGTCAATATCATGTGTACGCAGATATATACCGATATATACACATGCACATCCTCGTGACTTACCGACTGCAATAAATAATATGAACGACGACCTAGGAAGAATATGTAGGTGGACCGATGACCATGCACTAAAAATCAATGCCCAAAAATCGCAGTGTATTCTTTTAGCTACCCAAAAAACCCACGCACGGCTTACAGACATCCATACGCACTCAGTAACATTAAGAGGCACTCAGTTAAAATTCAAAGACACAGTTAAAACTTAGGGATGATAATGGATAAAAACCTTAGTTGGAACGATCATGTAACAGGTATATGTCAGCGAGTGTTTTATTCCCTACATTCCCTTAAAAAACTCAGAGATTTACTCTCCCAAAATGTAAGAAAACTGCTTATCCAAAGTATGGTAATGCCAATATTCGACTACTGTGATGTAGTATACAGTAACCTGAATGCCTCACTTTCCATCAAGCTCCAAAAGGCACATAACGCATGCGTTCGATTTATTTCAGATATACCAAGGTTTAGCCATATTTCTCCCGCATTTGCTAGGCTTTCATGGCTACGCTTAAGAGAGCGACGAAATTTACACACTCTTTCCCTGTTACATCGTATACTGAACCTTAACACACCTGAATACCTTGCCACACAATTCCATTACCTAGCATCACCTTCTAGTATTCCTACCAGATCATCGTCCACCGCACTACTAAGCATTCCCATTCACCGCTCAACTGGCTACAGTAGATCATTTATAGTCGCCGCCAGCCGAATTTGGAATTCCCTACCTGCTGAAATTAGAAGCGTGTCAAACCACCTCCGCTTTAAGAAACTCTGTCAAACCTGGTTAATAAATAATAATGATTTCTTATAACATAGTAGGATTAGATCATAGCTAAGTATTAGATTAATTAAAACATTTAATTGCTACCTTAAGATATTAAACTGTAGATAATTTAGTGTATATTTAACTCTTCATGTAGGTGTATGTATGGTCGGACAGAATAGCAGGCTTCATAGCCCGAGTCCCGCCATATAAAACAAGACAATAAATAAATAAATAAATAAATAAATAAATAAATAAATAAATAAATAAATAAATAAATAAATAAATAAATAAATAAATAAATAAATAAATAAATAAATAAATAAATAAATAAATAAATAAATAAATAAATAAGTACCCTTGCAGTTACAGAATTTCTACATTACTCTTTGAAGTCTTTTAAAAATATCTCCCTCGACCCGCAGAGGAGTCACCGAGTATAGCGATAGATTCACATATCACCTGCCTACTCAGTCCACCAGTCAGCAGTCACACGGTAAGATCACAAGTCCATTCACACACATAAGAAGACACTCGCTGATTTTCTTTTTTTGCTGTGGTAGAGTAAATGGAGAGTCCCAGGGCGAAAACTATGCCATTTTACTCATCCTTTTCCGAGAATGACTAATGAGTCGGTAAATCTCTGCTCACTTACACTTTTGGGGGAAAAGCGACCTAACTGTAGGCTAGAATAGCCTGTTGGCCAGACGAGAAACTCCCTCATCGCTACTTTGGAAAATTTCTTATGTAAGTTAGTGACTGTGGGAGAGGGGCTACCTCCTTCAGAAACAGGTCTTTCCAGGGTCGTAATTTTGATGTTTAGGTAATAATTAGTGAATGGCGTGTTTTAATTTGGAAAAGACCGAAAGGGGTACTTAATCCAGGCCATAAGTGAGCCAAGGGTCCCGATATTTAAGTCGTGTGGTGGGTTTCTTGGTTCTTATGACCTATTTAAGCATGGGGACTCCTTGGTCGTTGGACTGTGTTGTATTTATTGAACATAACAGGCGAATTAGCCCCAATACATGTTCACAAGGGCAGCTGACAACAAAATAGGAAAGCAGAAATACAAAATTCCTGGGCATGCCATGAGATTCATTGGATACCCCAGAAACGTGACACTCCCAAGGGAGGGCCACCACAGCAGTCATCCTCAGTCCCTACATGTCACGCCAATCGTCTACACTTAATAGTAAGAAACAAATTAAATGAACATTAAGGGATAATAAAATAAAAGCAAGAACTAATATTAAGGGCAATCTACCGCTACTGCCCGGCCGTGTCATCACCCTTGGTGAGAAGAAGCCGCCCTCCCGATGGCGACACGACCGGCCCTATCCGTGAGGCCCTAAGGAAGACCCCAACAACTTTGCCAGATGACAGTGCGTTTCTCTCACCATTCCATTGCTGCTGGCCACGTAAAGCTGGAGCCGCCCTCCTCTTTATCCCACCTATACATTTCTCCCTTCTTTTACATATTTAGGGTGGGCCCGTCCCACCCGCTCTCTTACGGTTATGTCCTGCTCTCCCTTGCCCATCACTCCTTACGATCCCCTACTATGTGTGAATAGTGAGAAAAACGCACTTGCCTAAATGTATACAACTGAGTATCATGCTGCTAGCTTCCTGCAAATAATAATATTATAATGCTTTTAAATTACTGATGCTACATAACAAACAAGATAAGACAAAGGATAAAAAAGGAGCAAGCTGTCGCAACCATGTAAACCTACTTCTGCATCCTACCCTGTCAGCATGTCCAATGAAATTATTACTACAAGCTGACGTTCCAAATATTTAAAGTGCTGAGTGCCAATTTCCTACTGACCTATTTATGCTATCTACTCCACCTCGTATTTCTCTCAGATATTCCTTTTTCACTGCACATACGAACTTATTCAGGCAGCTGTCGTTTCTCCACTGTTTCGCTACCCATATAATAATTTTCTGCTGATCTTTTTGTCTACACATTTTCTGTTGCTTAGTATTTAGAAATTTTGCTCTTAGTTTCTCTGTTCCTATACAATCACAAAGTAAATGTAAATCATCATTCTTAGCCTTGCATAGTATACACTGAGAGTTCTCTTTGCTTCTGATCCATCCTTTGTTTCTATGCAGCCCCATCAACCACCATAATAACCCACCCTTAACTCTTCCATCGCCAAATCTTATACTTAAGTTGGAGATATGATAGACCTTATAGAATAAGCTGAGCGAGTGCCTTTCTCTACATTCTTCCAAACAATTCTGCATCTGAATATCCTTAATTCTCATTATCAGGGCCCTCTGCATTCTGCTATTTTTCCCCTTACATCCCTCTCGCCAGATATATCCCGTACCCGATTCCTCAACATAAATTTTGATTTTTGCTAAAAAAACTCTCATCATACATTCCTTCCAGTTCATAACTATATACTTCCTGCATCAGAAAATCGCCGCCTCCCCGTCTTAGTCTGGACCAATAATTTAATACCCTTTTAACACAGTTTAACTCGATAAATTCTCCGCATAAGATTAATGCCCCTACATTGGCTGTACATTGCGGTAGCATCATAACAGACTTACTGAATTTATATATTACTTGATTCAGGCCGACCCTTTTCTTTTATAATCCCCACAATTCAACCCCATATAAAGCTCTGCTCAGGACCAGAGATTTTAGTAATAGCCTGAGTATTTTATAGCGTACTCCTGGGCATTTGGCTACTAGAATTTTTATTGCTGCGAGGGCTGCAATCCCTCTGAGTTTGCATCTCTTGATGTGGTCTTCCCACCGTCCTTTTTTATTCAGTAACATCCCCAGATATTCTAATCTATCTACTTCCTCTATTCTTGCCCCCTGTAGCCACCATTCCTTCACTTTTTTACCCTCCTTCTCTTACTTACAATCATCACCTTCGTTTTATTGTAGTTAATTTTCAACGACCATTTATTTGCGTAATCTACTAATTTATCCAGACTTTTCTTCAATCCACCCCTACTCAACGTCATTAGCAAAATAACATAAGCGAAAATCAGGTCTGGGATCTCCATGTTACCCACCGCTGGTACAGCCCACCTTGCCCCACCGTGTTCGTTCAGTATGTCATTTATAAATAATATAAATAATATGGGCGATAGTTTGCATCCTTGTTTGAGTCCCAGCTTACACTCTATTGGTTTACATATTACATTGTCCTCTAGTTTGACGCTACTGTATACTCTGTGATACAGTGCCTCTATCGCACGTATCATTTTCCTAGAAACTTCCAGCCTCCCTAATTTTTCTATTAACGCCCTTCTGCTTACTGTATCAAACGCTTTCTCAAAATCGACCGCTGCCAAAAATATGCTGCCACTTCCCCGCACTGTGTATTTCTCGGCTAGCATTTTTACAGTCATGATATTATCTATTGTTTGTCTCCCCCTCATAAATCCTCCCTGGTATTTAGAGATTATACCATTATTTTCTGCCCAGTCCCTTAATCTATTGGTCGTTGGGCTGAATAAGGAGTATCTTGGACTTCGCCATCTTAGCTTTCTTTCCGGACCTGATATCCAATAGTGGGAATATGAAGTTGTCTTCGTATCTCCCTCTTCGATTTCAACAATGGGGCTTTTGTCATTCTGCGTAAAATTTTGTATTTAAATATTTGAATTTTCTTCTTTGGAGTTTAGGAATACATCCCCAGGCTGCTGCGGGTGCGTTTTCATTCCTCCCTTAAGTGAGTTGGGCCACTTAGAAAGTGTCAATTTTTCTCTGGCCAGGGGAAGAGGTGGCGTTGGAGATGTTTACTATTTGGAGATGGGAATTGAAGGAGATTGTTTTTTGAAGTGAGAAAATGGGCCTTTTGGCTAAGGGGGAGATTTTAATTTTTGGTGATTTTTATCAGCTTGATTTTGATTTCTTGGGGATTAGCCCCAGGAAATAAGCTGCTCTTTTATAGTTAGCTGCTGGCCGCTGATTGGAAACAGTTAGCTTAACTATCATGGAAGGGATACAAACTCAGAAAATTAAATGTATTATGCTTAAATCAAGGTCCGCAGAGTAGGATTAGATGGTGCGCAGCATAGGTGCAAGAGATGTGGTCTAAATACTGGGAGCACTGTACCTCGGAGGCATAATATACTATGTCAAAAAATAGAATTTTACATATTTCCCCATTTTCATGCCAGGCAAATGCTGGAGCTGTACCTTAATTCAGGACACGGCCCTTTCATTCCCATTCCTAGGCCTTTCGTACCCCATCGTTGCTATCAGACCTATCTGTATCGGTGCGACGTAAAGAAAATAGTTAAAAAAATAGAATTGCTCAGGAGAGCAGTTTAAAGTACTCAGCTATTTATTATTGAAAATATTTGAATTAAAAACACATTGGTTTTAGTGTGAAGTTCATGATTTTCATTCAGAATATTTTCAAATTGATAAACTACCTGAAAATATAATTATATAATTATAATTATATTTTAGTTAATTTGTTTCTTTTTCAAGTATAATTCCGTTACCCTATGTTTTCTTTTTAGGTAGTTTATAAATGTATAAGCAAAATTAGTTTGAGATGACTGACGAAAGTAACAGTTAAAAAATATGTAATTTACGGCGTATGAAACAATACACAATTATCTAATAACACGAATAATAATCATAATAATCATCCACATCAACAGAGCAAAAATATTCCTCTAGTGATGGAAAACGGCACAATGTTTCAGGTGTCTTTTTCTTCCTCTTCTCATTTGTTTATCGGACTGCGATTCACCCAGCCACTATTCGTTGTGATAAGAAATACCATACCTATGAAGGATGATGCGAAAAATTTGGAAAAATAATAATCATAGTGATCAAAATGGAGTAGTCAAATCCATGAAAGAAAGGAATCCGTTAAACACTAATAGGTCAGATCGACAGTATTTTCCACGACAACGAAAGGATATGTCTATATATATTCCGGATTTGTAGATGAGAAAAATACATCAAATTTCAATGTTGATACCCGACAAAATCAAAGACAGGACTTCAGCAATACGAGGGGTCGGAGATAGAATTAAGCATCATAATTGAGTAGGCAGAGGAAACTGTTTTTGTAGAAGCGGTGTTAAGATACGCTTGCGGATCGGATCAAATAAGGGGCATTCTTGTTAAATGACCTCCCACAATTTCTATAAGTAGTAGGATTGGAATTCACTCGATCAAAAATTACTTTGTTAGACCAGGCACTTTTCACTTAATACGCGTAGCACTGTTGAATATTGAGAATGATTGAGTGCCTAATTAATAAGTCAGTTAATGTTTAATTGTAATTACTCACTCAAGAAAATGTGAAATACACTTATATCACCTGAGTTCTTTTTATAAGAGTAGTTGAAGCACGGCTCCGCAGCTCGATGACTGGAACTTTTGCAGCGAACAGCCTGGAGTCGAACTTAGCACCAGCAGAGTGAACCACGTTCTATCCCACGAAGTTACCACGTCTTAATTCCACGAAGTTACCACGAATAATCCCTCGAAGATACTACGAATAATCCCTCGAAGTTGCTTGTCCTACGCTGGATACGACGTTCAAAGTAGTGTGAGATTAAGATACATCGCCGAGATTTCCGGTGTTTTAAAACGAAATGTAGAAACACGGGAAAGTCCAATTGGCACTATATTGCGCGATGTGGCACTGTCAGTTCTTAATAATGAGTTACATTCCATACAGAGATAAGTTTAAATGCGCAGTTTGTACTTGCACTTTTATAAAATGGCAGTGAATATGTGACTTGAAATAGCACAGTCTATGTCACAGTTCGAACTACACATCAAGTTTCTGTGGTAATAAAATGAGATCACTTCTGAAGTCGAAAGCACAGTCTTTCACTACACGGTTGGTATGACATGAAATTAGACATTAGCACAGTTCATAATATCCACAAATTACAGTATGTAGTAAATTCAGCATTAGAACGAGTGTCACAGTCCATTAAATTCACAAGTAAATGCAATTAACACAACTTCTACAACAGGCTCTATAATTCTGACATTCACTGCTTAAGTGGATTTTATTTGTGAGTTTTCATGATAAGGGTTCGTATTACCTAATATCACCAACATGTCCTTAATATTCAGCCCTTTTCTCACGACACTAGTCGAATATTCAAGAAAATACGTGAAAATTGACTACACTCAGTCCTATCAATCTCTGAATATTCGATTGGGATAATACTTAAAATAGTTCATAATCGTAATTATAGACGAGAAACATGTCTCAGAACTCATGAAGTTGTCACTAGTTGAAAGTTTAATTTATCACGCACATTTTCCCAATATGATTATTACCGTACCTGATCGCAACAGAGTTCAAATATGCGTCGAACTAACAAAGTGGATAAGGCTGTCAACTTGGCAAATTTAACACTTGTATTCTAAGTTCTACCTAAATACACAGTTAATATCACGAGACCACCATTTATTCAAGTAATTCGTAAGTCTTATACGACGAAATTCAATTTTATAACACTTTATAATATTCCACACGTTTACGACGCGGTTGAAGTTTTCCACTCATTAGGATCTCGCACAATGAAATTCAAAGTCTTACAATACGACTTACTCGTTTCTCGCGCAACGCGACGAAGCAGCATGACCTTCAGTCATGATTGAGTTGCACATTTCAACTGACTGTCCCTCTCAAGTCGTTGAGCTACATATACCCCGCTGGAGGCGAATTCACTGTGTCAAATGACAGATGAGTGGTTACGTAGGATAAATTTCTACTTGTCATACCTTCTAAACGAATGGATGGATCGATCTCAAATTTTTGTTGGTATGCATTTGAAATATGGGCTTCACGTTTGTGTATGTCTCATTTTTATGTGTTAAGCTGTTTAGAAGTTACAAAATAATTTCTGGACTTTTCCATAGGGGAGATGAAAAATATGTGGCGTTGACGTCACTTGACCTTGTTCCCCTCTCTCGCTGTCTCCCTCACACTTGCACGAAGCAGTAGAGACTAGAACATTCCTTCGCATAGCTGTTTCCGATGTTATAACTCAGCCGTTCTTTAATGCTTAAAGATTTATAACAATAATGTGCCAGGGCTTATGCATTCCTGGTACAGTATATGAATACGGCTAGATGGATATAACCAAGTTTCACTAAGAAAGATGACGTGGGGTTTATGCGAATTAATAACTCGTGCCTCTTGTTGAGGATACTATAAGCATTCCATGGTAATATTCTCATTACTTAGGTAAGTTATGGATTAAAGGTTGCGTTAGTGTTAATACATCCTCATGTATGCGGTTTAATAGATGAACCCATTTTGAATTGTCCTCTGCCTGCTGCTGCGACATTTTTTCCGAGAATGCTTGGATCATTTCCCCAGAAAGTGCGAGTTTAACTGTTTCCACTAATGGGGACTTTACGTTAGAGGTACTGGCAAGTTCCACGTTAGGATTAATGGTAAAACAGGGTTGTTTCAGAGTCACTGATCTAGTAACTTTGGTGCTACGAGCAGTTCTTTGTAGCCACCGACATCAAATCCGGGGATGCGGTCAACTTTGGGAGAAGATGAGGTGACCACAGCGCTAAATTTATGTTTTCTGGGGGGAGGGATCCGTAGATCTCTGGCTTTTCGTACTGGGCAACGGAGGAAAGTGATGTGGAGCCATCAGTGGCTGGAACCTATTAGTGAAGGGAGTTGAGAAGGAGGTAACTTCCGAACAGGATTTATTTTCTAAAGCCACTTACTTTTTGATTTCTTGCTGCTTTTTGTCTTCCGGACAATTTGACGATCCCGCCTCGTTATCACCCAGACCATAATTGCATTGAAAGCTAGTAGCGGTACAGGTATTTGAATCATGTATTTGCGCACATTTAAAGTACGTGGAGATTTCGCCCGGCAATTTTAGCAGTATAAGTGGCTGGGAAACAAAACGTTGCACTTCTGACCGAACTCTATATAAAGCCACATATTGTGGTAGCACCTGACATTGGAAAGTAATCTTAAAGGTCCCAATCGGTATATATTTAATAACACCATCTTGCGATGACCTTCGATTCATTCGTTTGGCAGCCACTATTGGACCAGATGATTCTGCATATTTGATAATCCCCTCCTCAGTAATGATTTTGTCTACACCCCTAATTAAACCAATTTTATTGAGGCACGATGACGGAATATACACCGATAACTTCTGTTCCTTAAGAATGGGATTGAAAAGAAAAAGGTTGGCCTTCATCCGAGATGTAAACTCATTTTGAATTCTGTTACGCCCATTGCGAGTTCATAAAAAAAGTACCAAGAGGTATCGAATGAAGGTTACCTAGATTTGTATTCGCAGTATCAGCTTCCACAAGAACAATATAAGGACCTGAATGGTTTTCATAATAGAGCTTAGGATTCCTAGAATATATACTGGCCCGTTCCAATTTCTTTGGCAAAGCCTGAGAACCAGACTGCATCTCAAAATCTAAGACAATAATATCCTTCATAATTAAGGTATCGCTATCAATAATCACATTATTATACTCCACTAGAGCATCATCTCCATCACTGGCCTCTGCCATACTACACCGTAGGGTTGGAAACCCTACTCTCTAGTCATACAACACCAACAGGAACAAGATGAAATACAGAACTTACAGTCGTATAACCGAAACGATACCGTGGGTCCTATTCAACTCGACAACTTCTTTGCACCACCGAACTCGTCAAAACTCTTCAATGTCTGGACACAGAATGGAGAAATCATTATATCATCGGGACTAAACAGTAGGGCCAACATAGAAAGAGCCACTAAACTCCATAAGGCGTAGACTAACGTGAAACTACTATAGTAAGAGAGCCATATCACGTAATGCAAAATTACGACATTACAAGACAGTTGTTTTGCCGAAAGCTTTTTACGCCCCAAAAACAATATCTCTTGGGGGTCACTCTAAAATTATAGAAATTGAAAAGCAAGAAAAGAAAATTCTCCGGAAGATTATTGGTCCCATGGGAGAAAATAGATTGTGGGTTAAGAGAACAGCGGACTTCTGCTCATTAACTGACAGGTTCACTGATGCCGTACGCAAGAGATGCCTGAAATTCTATGGCCATATCTATAGAGTGGACAGTGACAGACTCACCAAAATATTATTTAAAGTAATCAACTCAAAGAAGGTCAAAATAAACTGCCTAGAAGAAACTAAGGTGGACCTCCAAGAAATGAATATTATGGACTACATCATAGAAGATCGTGGAGCCTTTAGTACAATAGTAGCCAAGCACAAATTCGTGGAGAAACTGGTAGCAAGTGGTCCACAGAACGCAAGATGCAACACAATGCATTCATGAAGAGATTTTTTGAGGATAAGAAGGCGAAAACCATCAAGCCAACGAACAATTGTAAACGCATAATGGGCATAAAGAAGAAAGAATAATAATAATATTGGCTATACGTTTACCTCTTTCGGAGACGCCGAGATGCCGGAATTTAGGATTTTTGAAAAACATTTTACGTAGGTACCAGTAAATATACCGACACGAGGCTGGCGTATTTGAGCACCTTCAAATATCACCGGACTGAGCCAGGGTCGAACCTGCCAAGTTGGGGTCAGAAGGCCAGCGCCTCAACACAATTATATGAACATAACTAAACATTTACATATTCTTTTGGAAGAAACTATGTTAGTGAAAGTTCCTATCACAACCAAATAAGATTCATGTATGTGGGGCTATGCCCTTTCTCCATTCAGCATGCATAAATTGTACCTGCAATTGGTGGGAAAAAAAATAATAATAATAATAATAATAATAATAATAATAAAGCAACAGCCCATTATAAACATTTTAAATCACCAACATCATAATTATCGCCGCCTAGTTCCTATTAGAATTGTTATGTCTCAAGGTTTTATAAAATGTAAAACAAAAATCGAAGGTACATATGGCAGTAATGTTATTAAGCCATCGCAGCATATTCTCAGATAACCCTTCCTGAACTCACTGTCAAAACGATATTCTGAAAAATGTAGTTCGTATGCTTTTCTGCGTAACTTAGAAGTGCATCGCTTGGAAAATGAGAACTGGCTGTTTATCTCCGGATGGTGCTCATAGAAATGCAGTTGTATAATAATACATGTCCACATAATGTTGCATGCCACTGAACAACATGAGACATAGTGTTATTTTAACGCGGGAAATATTTGTTATTATATGCCTCTGGACATAGTGATGTATACGACTCGAAAGAGCGAAATACAGAAGTTAAACTTGTCGTAAAAAGTGAATTTGACCAAAATTGGACATAGTGTCTTATGCCTTTGAGGTACATAAATTCTTCTTTATCAATCAGCTAGAAGCTCACACCGATCGGTAGTACAGATGTTACATTTTTCAAATTTCACAATAAAGTCTATTACAGTATAGAATCTAAACATGAAACAGCAAACTAATAATGATAGTAATACTATTTCAATATGAGTTCATATGCGTCATTTATGTGCAGAGTAGCTGAGTGGACCTCATACCAGTCCTCAGTTCTAGGTAAAATTCCCTGACTTGGCCGGGATTCAAACCCGGGGCCTCCGGCATGCTACGGCTTAGTTGAGTTGGGTTGTGAACAATGTGAAAAATATATTCTTTGTCGAGTATCTTACTAATTAAAATGTGTACTGAAATTGCTATGACTTTAATTAGTTATTATCTTGCTCATGAAAATGCTCAATAAATATTAAAAAATTCCTCAAAGGGACTTTTTTGATATGTTGTACATTTCTTTACTAGAGGTGAATGTATGTTTACCCAGTTGTGCTTCTTCTTAAGAGAATAAGGACCACCACCCTCACCATTACTATTAAAAGAATGGGTGCCCAGTTGTAGTTCCCTTTAAAACAATAATCACCACCACCACCACCACCACCACCAACATATCAACACACCCACCCCCCGCCGCACAGTAACTCTGAACTTCAGAGTGTGGGTTGGCGATCACGGGTCCCCCAGATATCTTTAGCATTGCTTCCATCTTCTTATGCCAAACTCCACATTATCATCTTTCATATTCGACTTACCTTGATCAACTCTTGTTCTCTCTTTAACCCAGGCCTTGGAAGTCTTCCACTTTGTAGTCCGTTGGTTTTACTTACCCAATATCATCATTATGTCTCCTATGGTTAAATTTAACAAGGGATTTTTATATTAGAAATCGACTTTCAACCTATTAGGTCGTGTACGTAACACGACCTAATAGGTTGAAAGTAGATTTCGATTACAATGCGATCGTGAATTCAGTATTCATTCATTTTTATATTATTGTGTTCCTGTTACAGAATCAACAGAATCGCCCGTCCGCGAGGGAAAATTAAAACAGGCTGATAAATTCGATTCAGATTTCTTCAAACTACAAAGCAAAGAAGCGAACTGCATGGATCCCACTGCTCGAATCTTGCTGGAGAAAGTTTACGAAACTATTGTGGATGCAGGTAAAATAATCGATATATTAATGTTAAATATGATCCAGATCAGGCAGCCACAACGCAATGCCCTATGACGTTAAAATATAATGCCCTACCGCCTGATGTTATGTACTGTACTGACGACAACATTAGCAGTGCTGGCCCGTTGCATTTGTGGTAGCCTACTTGTTGTTCATATTGAGAGCAAATTAATCTCACACCAATGTTAACATTTAATATACCACGTGTTTATTTCAAAATAATAAATCGAAAATTCTTATTTTTATGTTTTTGTTCTTACTAAGGGAAAACATGCGTTTAGGAAAGGTAGAAGTCCGGCTCCATGGCTAAATGATTGGTGTGCTGGCCTATGGTGACAGGGGTCCCGGGTTCGATTCCCCCCAGGGTTGGGAATTTTAACTATAATTGTTTAATTGCACTGGCCTGGGTGTTTGTGTCGTCTCCTGCAGCAATGTCACTACTCAGCTAAGGACCCTGCGGTCGGCAACCCACGCTCGCAAGTTTGGAGCCCCTAGCACCGCATTTAGCCGCCTCTTATAACAGACAAGTGATATCGTGGGTACCCCACACCACAGGAAGAACCAATGGATGAGGATGATTTCTAGGAGGATAATGGACTTGATCATAGAAGGTAAGAGACGTAGGGTAAGACCAAGACAATAATGATTTGAGTTTTTCAGGGATTTAAATGGTCAGATCCACCCACGATATCGCTTGTCTGTTATAAGAGGCGCCACTTATTTGTGCTAGGCTATTCACTTTCATCTATTCTATCCGATCTCCCTTGGTCAAATCTTGTTCTTTTCGACCCTGACAGTACTAGGTTTGAATCCTAGGGAGTCTTTCATTTTCATGCCCTTCGTGGCCCTTGATTTCATCAGAAACATATCAACATATTGCTCATATGAACCAAGCCTTGGCGGCTTCCTTCCCTCTTCCTTGACTATCCCTTCTAATCTCCACACCTATCCTGTATAAGGTATATAAGATAGGTTATACGCTTTTGTGTTAGTTTACTGTTAACCGTCAAGCTGTTCACATCGTGGTAAGTCCTCTCGTCCTAAAGCTACTATAGACTACTTTTCTAATCTACACAGCTTTGTATAAGCAGAGAGTAGCAGGCGTCTAGTAGATTTAGTTTGTTTCTTGTAAAGAAGAATCTGTTAGCATAAGATAAAGTCCATCATGGAACAACCTATTTCTAGCTATATTTGCAAAGAGTGTGGGAAAACACTTCCCGCGAGGCTATCACAAGAGACGTAATGCGCTGTCTTGTAGGACAATTCTTCAATGCAAACATTGTAGAAGGGAGTTCAAGAACGCTTACAACGCTTTAGGTGAGGATGTGACGTCATGCGAGGACAATGCTAACCTCGAGGAGGCAAAGGGAATGCAATACGTAGAACATTTTAAATTTAATGAAATATTTATTGTATAAGTACTTACAAACTTAAACAAACTACAGGGAAATGAGGAGTGAGGTAGCTTCCCGTTGTGGATGACGAAGAGGTGGAGGAGGAACCCCTTTGCCTTTTAGCCCTTTAGCCCTAGGAAGAGGAGAAGGGTGCGATGAGGAGGAATCCTTTTGCCCTTTTGCCCTTCTGATAAGACGTGATCCCTGGGTTCCATTCCCTATCAGGCGTGTAGCACGATTTTTTTCGTTTCGGCATTTTGCAGTCCTACACAGAATGAACGTTATCACTTCTAATAGGATAACAAAGTTATGTTATAACAACATTCTATGTTTATCTACATCTCATCATTCTGATTATACTTTTAGCTTTGAGCGACTATCGTTCCTCGAGAACCCTAGTGCAGTTCTCCCCCAGGTTTAGTTCCATAAGAGCCTATGTATACGCAAGAGCCACCTGCGTTAGACTGAAGTTAGAAAGGGCATCCGGTTAGGAGGATGAAACCCGCTAATTAGCCCCAACAAATAAGTAATGTTACGAAAATGTTGAAAACTTCGGAGGTAGGAAGACTTAGGAGAAAGGAGATGAGTTGCTCAGGATTTTATTAGGTGCTGTGTACGCCTATTTACCCCTGTGTCCTAGCACATCTTTCTCCCCGAGTTAGCCCTCCCTTTTAGTTACCCTTGCGACTAGCAGTATACAGTTGATACAATTCTACCCCTCCACCCCACCTCATAGAAGGAGGATCTAAGCCGAGGCCGACGAGAAAGACAGGCCGCGGCGCGCACGTCATACACTGAATGTCACGTGACTTGGCCGGTCTTGCTGTAGAGAATGCATCCCCAGGTTCACGCGAGAGACTATCATAGCGTGGTAAATAAAATACATTTCAGCGTATTTCAACCTACTAAAATAACACTACTGAACTACAGATCAAATGAAACAGTGTCTTTAATCCTTGGTTGAACAAACACTAAAAATCTTACTCAAGTACAGATATGCACACTCAATAATGTTAATGGTTAATGTACAAGTAATCCTATATTCGCAATAACATTCAGGGTGAAACGTAGGCCTACTCTAAGCTATTTACAAGCCTTACATTTGTTCCACTCCATACCTGGCTCCAGCATCATATCTAATACTTAAATTTTGTTAGCTTCCTGGAAGTTGTGTTGGAACCCCCCTATTCAATTAGGAATTAAATTAAATAGAGTGTATCTTACTAGCCTTGGTTGACAAAATCTAAAAATCTTACTGCTGTAAAGATATGCACACTCAGATACGTAAAATGTTGCTAATGAAAGTGGTTTATGTACAATTAAGCCTATATTTACAATAACATTCATGCAAGGAATATCTTATTGAATCCAGGGTGAAAGGTAGGCCTATTGTAAGCTATTTACAAGTCTTACATTTGTTCCACTCCATACCTGGCTTCAGCATGATGTATAATACTTAAATTTTGCTACCTTCCTGGAAGCTATCTGGGCCTATTGTAAGCTATTTACATGTCTTACGTTTGTTCCACTCCATATCTAATAATTAAATTTTGTTATCTTCCTGGAAGTTGTCTTGGAACCACCCTATTCAATTAGAAATTAAATGAAATGGAGTGTATCTTAATAGCCTTGGTTGTCAAAATCTAAAAATCTTACTGCAGTAAAGAGATGCTCACTCAGATGAGTCAAATGTTGCTAATGAAAGCGGTTAATGTACAATTAAGACTATATTTAAAATAACATTCATGTAAGGAATATCGTATTGAATCCAGGATCAAAAGTAGGCCTATTGTAAGCTATTTACAATCTGGTTTCAGCATCAAATTTAATACTTAAATTATGCTCCCTTCCTGAAAGTTATCTTGGAACCACCCTATTCAGTTCTAAATTAAATGAAACATAGTGTCTCCTACTAGCCTTGGATGACAAAAACTGAAAATCTTACTGCAGTAAAGATATGCACACTCAGATAAATCAAATGTTGCTAATGAAACTGGCTAATGCACAATTAAGCCTATATTTAAAATAACATTCATGTAAGGAATATCTTATTGAATCCAGGGTGAAAGGTAGGCCTAGTGTAAGCTATTTACAAGTCTTATATTTGTTCCACTCCTTACCTGGTTTCAGCATCATACCGGTATCTAATACTTAAATTTTCATTTTCATATATCTGTAATTAAATAGGATATGAATGCATTACCTCGAAATCGTCAGCACTGGTGTTGTAATTTATCCAACTCGTGTACTGCAGCCCAACATTGCTGAATGATGTGAACAACGTTGAGGTTATATACACATTTTTGTAAATTAATACTTACTTACACTTCTGCACACAACACTATGAATGTAAGGAACTGTTGCACAACACCAACATGTTCACATAAACACAAAATCTCCGTTATTTCCTTCCATAATTCACAATAAACTAGCAATAACACCGCAAGAACACATGTAATAACCGGCTTCACTCTACCATTGCTGGGACTGGACTTGTCACGTGATTTTAACGGGCCGCGGCCTGTCTCTTTCGTTGGCCTCGATCTAAGCGGAGTGACGTCATCATAGTAGCGAGAACTGTAGTAGCAACACCGCTAACAAGCTTTGACCTGTAGACCCATGGTTCTCTCAAGTCAGGCGTCTTGCATCATAACACATTGTCGGCATTCCTTTACTACACCAGATAGGAAAGTACAGCTTAGCTCACAAAGTCATTCTTTTTCTGCTGAGCTGTACATGTCTCTACATTTACTTCGGGCAACTTGTACGGCCAAAGCTCCCAGATTTGCTACAAAAGGAAGAAGAATCACCTTGTCAGACGTAGGACAGAATAAAAGAGATTGTCTCCTCATCTCTCTCAGAGCCAGCTAGGAAGACACCGAGTGAAAAACATTCCTGGATATCAAAAATACTTTACAACTGATTGAAGAGAGAAGTAGTCTGAAGAAACATGGTATCTAATCCATTCAGGATGAAAATAGGTACAGTATCCTGTGTAGAGAGATACAGCATAATTGTAGGAATGATAAATCACAGTTCATCCACAGCGTTTGCAAGGAAATAGAACAAAACCAGAACCAAAATCAAACAAAGGATCTCTTCAACAAAATCAATAGCATTACTCGTCAATTTAAACCACGCACATGGTGTATAGAAGACGAGAATGGAAGGCTAATTGGAGATAGAAAAGAAGCACTAGAGAGGTGGAAACAATACTGTGAAAAGCTGTACTCTGGAAGAAATGATGATGTAGCAGTCAAGCAACCAGGAGGGCCTTCTGCATTGGAACCTCCCATTCTACAAAACGAAATCAAGAACGCCATTAACCATTTGAAAAGAAACAAATCCCCTGGACTGGATGGTATTTCTGGAGAGATGCTTAAAGAAATGGATGAAGAAGGTTTGCACGTGATGCACTCATTGTGTAATAGGATATAGACGACGAGAGAATGGCCAAAATATTGGACAAGCTCTATCATAATCCCCTTGCACAAGAAAGGGTCAGTCAGGAAGTGTTCCAACTATCGTACAATTGCTCTGATATCTCATGCAAGTAAGATTTTATTGTACATCATAAACCAGCGTCTCGAGCCTTACAAAATGCCTCACATATTCATTGAGCAAGCAGGATTTGTTGCAGGAAAAGGAACACGGGAACAGATTTTTAATATGAGACAAATAATTGAAAAATCTCGTGAGTTCTGTGTTCCTGTGCTAATATGTTTCCTTGACTACACGAAAGCTTTTGATTGTGTTGTCTGGAATAAACTATGGCAGGTTCTTGGTGAATTTGGCATTCCACAACATCTAATATGATTACTGAAAAGTCTGTATGGAGACAACATTGCAAATACAAAGGTAGATGGCGACATTTCATAATTTTTCAGTGTTTTGCAGGGTGTCCGACAGGGCTGCATATTATCACATATTCTATATAACATCTATGCTGAATATGTGATGAAGAAAGCCCTTGATGACTGGACTAGAGGCATATCAATTGGTGGACGAAAAATCAGTAACCTGCGCTTTGCTGATGACACCACTCTCCTTACCAGCAGTGAAGATGAACTTGCAGAATTACTAGCAAGGGTAAAAGATGCAAGTTTAGAATATGGGCTAGAGATCAACCTGAGCAAGTTCAAACTAATGATAATTGACAGAGCGGCACAGATCCAGCTGACATGTCGATTAAGGGAACTGGAAATGGTAAATGACTTTATATACCTTGGGTCGACCATGTGTGATACTGGAAGTTCTGACAAAGAGATTAGGAGACGTATCACCATAGGGCGCGTTGCCATGAGCAAACTCACAAAAATATGGCAGAGCAGAGCAATTACAAACAGTACAAAGATTAGACTAGTTGATTCTCTTGTGTTCTCTGTCTTTCTTTATGGTTCCGAGACCTGGACCCTCAAGGCAAGAGATAACTACCGTATCGACGCCTTTCAGATGTGACGTTGGAGAAGGATGGTCCGTGTACCTTGGACGGAAAAAAGAACTAATGCATCAAGAACTGAATATCTCCGAACGTCTCTCCTCTCGCGTCATAAAGAGAATCGTTCATTCTTCGGACATGTTGTAAGACGTGATAGTGAAACTCTGGAGAAATGTATCAAAGAAGGCAAAGTTTTTGGCAGAAGAACACGAGGAAGAACATCGAGTAGGTGGATTGATCAAGTTCTGCGTACCACCGATCTGACTCTTCAGCGGGCTTTAAGAGAAGCTGAACATCGTCAAAGTTGGCGCCGCTTAACCCGGAATATTGTGTGAAGTCAAATGGGGTCACGTCGCTCAGCAATGAGTTACACGACTTATGATGATGACAGTGAGTGTAATCTACTCATAAATACGGTAGCTTCGACGAAGGGAAGATGAAGCAATAGTAATGTGCAACCGAGTGTGTTGTGCGGGTCATATAGATGTAGCTTGCATTCTGGAGATCGCAGGTTCGAAACGCATCATCGGCAACCCTGAAGATTGTTTTCCGTAGTTTCCCCATTTTTACACCAGGCAAATACTAGGGCTCTTATTATGGCCACGGCGCTTCTTCCCCAGTCCTCCTCTTTAAACAATAATCACCACCATCACCACTACTTGCCTTTTCCTGTCTGATAGTTGCCGAAAACGTATACGATTCTATATAAACCACATACAACCTACTTTTTAGTTTTCAGCTTTATTGACAGTAAATATAAGTGAATCCCTCCCGGTTGATGTATGTGACAGCCCTCTGACGATTGGGACAAGTTATTCTGATAGTGGAAGTGACCTATAATTCCATGGAAATTACCCCATGTGTATAATAAAATATATCGGTTGCCAAAAATTGTCTTCAGGTTGACAGTTACCAGACTGTCCCTTTATCAGTCTCAAGAGACAAGTCTCTTGAAAAGCGAAACCTTATTTTACAATCTGTCTCCCCGTACATGTCAAATGAATTGCTGCGATTTAGCAGCGGGAACCCCACAGAGAGGCCGTCGGACTAACCTTTCTTCGAGAAATCGTCTCAACATGATAATACAAATTTCATGTTTCATACTACATAACCTCTGATTGTGATTCACTCTTCTCATTTGAGGATAAACAGTGTTCTCGGCAGTGTTTAAACATGACCGGTTGAACATCGGTTTTAGACAATGTCTAAGTGGTAAATAATGTCTCTGCAATGCGTCAGCCATACTTAGGCATTGTTTAACCGTAGACGACGTCTAAACACCGTTTCTGCAATCGGCCCAATCCAGCTGACTCCAACAGAAAATTATGGGCATTTTCAGACGCACCACATATATTTAAATGTGTGAGAAATCATTTTCATGACAAAGAACAGGTTAATTATAATGGCAATATTGTCGATTATTCATTCTACAGGAAAATTAACGAATGTGGCTCGTCTCCTGAATTTTCTGGATTGAAAGTTTGCTACAAACTGACCTTTGCCCACTTGGATTCTAATTCGTTTCAGCGAATGGATGTAAGACTGGCATTTCAACTATTCAGTCGATCAGTCGCTAATGGAATAGCATTCTATCGGGGTGTTAAAACACAGGTTTTAGAAGACAGTAAACAAACGGAAATTTTCACAAGCGATTTAAACTGTCTGACTGATGCATTAAATTAGGCTATTCCCACTCAAGCACTGTATGAAGGATCACAGGCACATGAAACCCTAACTAAATGGCAGAATGTTCTCAGAGATACTCAAAATTCATTCGCTTCCCAAAGGACACTGGAGTCTTTTAAGAGTAACCGTGGAATGTACCTTAGAAGTGTCTGAATATTTGTAGAAACACTATTATAGCTACGTTTTGACAGGAAAATTTAATCAAGATCCCCTAGAACGTCATTTCGGTATCCTGAGATCACTAAGTTGTGATGATCATCCGTCCACTATTGACTGTCCACATTTACACACGTTGCAGTCTATTTACGTACCGACTAAACTTGCCTTATCGTCTGGCGGAAACTATGAGGACAGAGCTGAATCGCCATTGACGGCTCTTGTTAATCAAATGCGTATTCATGCAAGAGAAATTGAAAGTAAAAATCAGGCAGTGAAGACACAAGCTGTACATGAAACAGCGAAAAATGGTGAATATTGAAAATGACATTCAAATACCAGACTGGGAAAACAGTTTACCTGAGTTAAGTGGGCGGAATTGTAGCAAAGAATACTTAGTGTATCATTTAGCCAGATATTAGTGCGGAATATTTCAAAAGTGATTCAATGTGATTTACGTCGTCCTTTCGTTTTCGGCAAACTCGCTCTTGTGTTTTCTGCTGGTGAATATTGTGCCCCTGTATGGGAAAACAGCGCTCATACCACTAAGATTGATGTGCAACTCAATGAGACCATGAGGGTTATCACTGGTACTGTTAGATCTACTCCCACACAGTGCCTATCAGTCCTAGCTAATATCGTTCCGCATGATCTAAGGCAGAAAGCAGCTAAAGTAAGCTTGCTCAAGAAGATAACCTCTCATAAGAACTCTCTGTTGTATGATGCCCTGCAAGATCCACCTAAAACACGTTTGGAATCACGCAAGCCACCCTGGGTTGATTTAGAAGGTATCAATTCTTTCGACATGACCTACAAGTAGCAACAACATTGGAACGAACATCCACCCAACAATGCTCACCTGGTTGAAGATCCTACAAAGAAGGTAGAGGGATTCCAACTACTACGCCAAACCTGGTCGAAGCTGAACCGCATTAGAACGGGTCAAGGGAGGTGTGGTCACACCTTAAAGAAATGGGGTTTCCGTACATCTGCTACCTGTGACTGTGGAGTGGAGGACCAAATCATACAACACATTGTTCCGGAGTGCCCACTTCGTGCATTTGACAATGGTCTGAAGACTCTACACCAAGTGACACCATGTGCTCTGGAATGGTTGTCAAATTTGGATATTTCCATTTGATTACTTGTAAACATTTGTGTACTTGTACAACCATACGATATACGTAGGTGGATCAAAAGGTTAATTGCACTAACAAGCCACAGCAGCGCGCTGTGTGTCACAAACCTGGGCACAGCGGAGAAAGGGACAGACACTGCCCACACGTCTGTTAGGCAGGTCGCTGTGGTGTATCGTCTAGTATTGTGTGAATAGCGGCCAAATGCAATGGCGCGTCAACAGGACGTTCACTCCAAATATGAGATGAGTGCGACAATCCGATTATTATGGGCGAAAAGGAAGAATTGCACACACATTCATCGTGAAATTAGTGCTGTGTATGGGGAGCGGGCCATTTCCCTGCAAGGTATTGGAAAGTGGTGCCAGGAATTCGAAGCCGGACGCACGGATATCACGGACAACCATCGCGAAGGCAGGCCCGCAACGTCCAGGACCCGTGCAAAGGTCAACAGTGTGAATGCGATCATTAGACAGAACCGGCGCATTAAACTGAGAGAAATCGCAACGCAGCTAAACATGGCAGTGTGTTGGCCATTGTTCACGAGGACCCTGGATATCGTAAGCTGTGTCAAAGATATGTCCCACGTATTCTCACGGATGAGCACAAGGGACAACGTTTCCAATCGTCCCTAGCATTTTTGCAACGCTATGCCGCAGACGGCAACGGGTTTCTGCGGCGAATCGTCACAGACGACGAAACGTGGGTCCACCACTTTACCCCCGAAACGAAGCGAACATCAATGGAATGGGTGCACCCTCATCACCACAACGAAAGAAGGCCAAGGTTCAACCTTCAGCCGGTAAGGTAATGGCGACAGTGTTCTTTGACATGGGGGGTTTGCTGCACGTGGAATTCATGCCGAAAGGAATGACGATCAACGCGGCGTCGTACTGTCAAACGTTGCTCCGGTTGCGTAAAGCGATTAAAGAGAAGCGCCGGGGAAAATTGAGCGCCGGTGTGATTTTGTTGCACGGCAACGCAACACCTCACAAGGCCCGCCAAACGAGAGAACTGCTGCATCGTTTCAAGTAGGAGGTCTGACAACATCCACCCTACAGTCCCGATCTAGCGCCATGTGACTTTCATCTTCTCGGTAAGCTCAAAACGGAGCTCGGTGATCGACGTTTCCAGACCGATCAGGAGATGAAGGCCGCTGTATCCGAGTGGTTGCAGAACGCTGGAGGAAATTTCTATGCATCCGGCATCGACAAGTTGGTTGTGCGTTCGCAGGAATATTTGGAGTCTCTTGGAAACTATGTGGAAAAGTGGCGTTACAGTGTATGTCGTTATAGTCGTGTTGCTGTTCTATAGGTGGTGGAATAAATGGCCATAACAGGGAAGTGCAACTTATTTTCTGATCTGCCCTCGTATATATAAGCGCCAGATAATGTGCCTGCTTCCCTAACACTAATTAAAGATTGCGGCTCAATGCAAAACGCCACATATCTCACGTATGCGTCGGAAAGTGTTTATAATGTGTTGTTGCGAGTGGAAAATGTTGTTGTGGGAAAGGTATCGTGTATGGATAGTTTATGGGGTGATACTTTCTTCGAGTGCTTGGATAAATTAGATGTTATTAAAGCGAAGTCATCGTAGTTGGGGTGCTGTGAAGATCATGTGCTGTGTTTGCTACCAAAACTCGTATTTCATTATTTGAAATGTAGATTCTTCTTCCGCACGAAGGAGATAAGAAGGGAGCTGGTTACTTCGAAGGCAGCGAAATCATCCAGGAAATATTCCAAAGTGTCCAGCACATGAAATCGTTTTCGAACGTAAGTTTCATGCTTGAGTTTCTTAGTAGATTTTGAAGTAGTAGTCCCGATAAACCTCTGTTATCCTCGCGCTCAGTTATCACTGTGGATGGCAGTGCCATGACTGCGGCGGTCCACTGTAACTCGTGAAGATGTCGCACTTCCTCTTTGATACGCCCCTCTGTGAGGGGGCGGTAGAATAACACCCACAGTATCTCCTGCCTGTCGTAAGAGGCGACTAAAAGGGCCCCCAGCGGCTCTGAACTTTGGAGCGTGTGTTCGCGACCACGGGGACCTTAGCTGAATTTTGGCATTGCTTCCACTTTTGTGCCAGGCTCCTCACATTCATCTATCCTATCCGACCTCTCTTGGCCAACTTCTTTTCTTTTCCGACCCCGACGCTATTAGGTTTGCTAGGGCTAGGGAATCTTTCATTTTCAAGCCCTTCGTGGCCCTTGTCTTTCTTTGACCGATATCTTAATTTTTCGAAGTGTCGGATCCCTTCCATTTTTCCGTCTGATTAGTGTTATATAGAGGATGGTTGCCAAGTTGTACTTCCTCTTAAAACAATAATCATCACCACCAACTTCGAAACGCTATGCTACAGGAGTATCGGTCTGTTTCTATAGTAGACATGCTACCAGGAAGACTTTGCATTGATAAAGTGGTATCGACATTGTGCAGTGTAGTCCTACAACTACTTTCTGCACATATCAATGTCCCACTAACATTACATGCGTAAAACTTGTACACATTTCAAAACGTCAAAGAGATTGGGTGGGTAAGACACGTGTGCGCCATTGACAAAAAAGCAAATGTATGTTAAATGTGTTCTATCTCGCAAACCATTCAGAATAGGGAATATGGCCATATGAAGCTTTTTGCTTCAAGCGATTGTTCCTGAAATATCCTTGAACACTGACCATTCCTCCTGGAGCATCCTGTATATACAGTAATTTGAGACCAAATGATAGTTTGTTACGGGCCGTATACGTCATTCCTGAAGATACTGCATGAGCTCTTTATTACTGCCAGAACAATGTTTGAAATCAGTTCCTCCTTCAACCCAAATGTCTTCCAAAAATCGACGAAGGATAGTAATAGTAATACTTCTTAATGTGAACATTACCGAATTTTATATTACGTGCCCTGTCATTGAAAATGATATTTCACAGCCCCTGTTTCCAATCTTTCGAACGGGTCAGGAATGGAATGAATGAAGCCCGCATCTAGCGGGCGAGGATAGGAATTGTGCCGGCTGCCGAAGCCTGTCGCACTCGTCTGGGGCAATGATTAATGACTAACAGATGAAATGATACTGGAGAGTGTTGCTGGAAGGAACGATGACAGGGAAAACTGGAGTACCCGGAGAAAAACCTAAACTAAGACCATGACAATAGAATAACAAGTGTGAGGACCCCTCGAGTTCAACCGCGCCCCGCCTGGCAGCGCTCGAGTGGGCAAGCTCCACAGTACTGATCAGCTGGTCTTACGAGTGATGCCAGAAGAAAGGTATTAGCATGCTCCGTAACTGATAAGTATATGCACTGTCTTTTAAAAAGCAACGAGAGATTACAATTAAAATACCCTGGCAGGGTACAATAGAAAAATCACACATGGAAATAAGAGCTACGGTCTTCCTCACATGTTGCGGAAAGCACAGGTTACTGGAGTGTAGATATAGAGATACATAGCACGTAACTTCCAGCAACTTAAAACAAATACCCATGAACTATTTAAAGGTGATATTATACTTACAACTCAATTTGTCGGTTACTGGACTTTCGAAAGCTTGCGTGAAGATTTGGCGGTAAATTAGGGAAAATGTGAGCAGGCACTTCTCCTGAACGTAATTTCCATCTCACAGGAGAGATAACCACTTTTTCACCATTCACTATAAAATTATCTGGTTTTACTCTCAGATCAACAAAGAAATGAACATGAAAAATTCAGCTATCACGCGCAAACTCAGTATCCTTCCGCAGAATAGCTCTGGCCCACTTTTCAGATTGATTTTTATCCTTCGGTGGTAAAAAATTGCATATATTCAGCTACTCTACCATAGCCTGACTTACAGAGAGGCACAAAACAGTACGGCATGCTGAGCTATTAAATTAATCAAGCCACATAAGGTACATGCTTGAAGTACACAACACACAATGAACTGAGTTTAGGAACTGAAAGCAAAGAAAATTCAACTTATTCACTGAAATATATCGCACGGTATCATCTCCCGACTCTTCTATACCCGGCTTGCCGGAACTACTGGAGCACGTGAGGGATATAATCACTTGCAGTGCTTGCAGGGACGGATCACCAACTACCATGCTATAATGGCCGAGTCCTCAGACTTGGTCTTATACTCGTCATGCTAAAACATTAAAAGAAAAGACGACTAATGAAGTGGGAATTACTGGGAGTTGTGCAACATTGCAACAATAACACACACCGCCCCTGTGTGGGTGTACTAACTGCGTAATTTTAGATTAAATGACATCTTTAAACATACTGCGTTTGTGAACGTGATATAGGCTTTAGGACTTATGCCGTTTAAAAAAATAAAGTGAAATTCTTTACGTTTCGCGGAGAACTATAGACACGGGCTGTGAAAGCATCAATGGCAACAATACTGTGTTTTTGTGCTTATTATTTCTGTATTTGTAATAGACGTATCGTTTTCTTTATAGTCCAGTTAGATGTATAGGTATATATGTTCTAGATGTCTTTGACAGGATGTGTGTTTTTCTAGTTGCACTTTCTCAAAAACAATAATCACTGTAAATCAATTCTAATTTTGTTGCAGGCTACAACCCGGTTGACTTCCAAGGCAAGAATATTGGAGTGTACATTTCCTCGTGTCAAGGTGAAAGTGAACGATTCATGTGCCACGTAGCCGTTGAGGGAAACCCCTACGCGGTAACAGGAAACGAGCGTATTAGTTTGGCCAACAGGATCTCGCAGTATCTTCGTATCAATGGTATGTCACTAGTTGTATGTAAATGAGGACGCACAGTAATTTTTATAATACATAAGTATGTATTATCCGCACACTTTATCTTGGTGCATTTACACCCTAGTGCTGAATCGGTCGACCTCGGCGATCTTCGAGATTCGTACTGGCAACCTTTGAAACACAAACTATGAATCGCTTAAGCATCGTTGTGCGACATCTGGCGTACACTTTACGTACTAGTACTGTTGTTGTTTACACAACAAAGCCAAAGTATAGAATTCATGCTAGGAACAAGATTCGCATCGAGGAATGTTTTATAATGTTATATAATGTGTATGTGACATAGTTGTTGGCTTAAGATGATAACGGTTTAGAAAATTCATATCGATCGATCATATTCTCGATTCAATTCAGATTTCATTTTCATTCAGTTGGCAGCACCAGGCAGCACTATCGATACCGGGACAGCTCCGTCCTTACCCCTCAACGCCGTACACAAATGCACCAAGATAAAGTGTGCGGATAATACCCACGGCTTCGCCCGCCTTTATTAATTCAACCAGTTAAATGTTTTAAACCATGTAAATATTATTAACACACATCGTTTTTACATAATTTGCATGATATAGGCCTATATTAAAATCTATTTTCATTTTATATATTATTTTGACTGGATTGGTGGGTGGTACAAATAATATTAAAACTATATAAAAGACGACATTAGGTAAAACATCCTAATTTGTCCTTATAGAGCTACCGGATAAAATTCCTCTTATTTATTTATTTATTTATTTATTTATTTATTTATTTATTTATTTATTTATTTATTTATTTATTTATTTATTTACCACATGGCATATATATACAGAAACAGGAAAGCAAGTACATTATATTTTAAAGTCAAAAGTTGTTATCCATTCTTGAGGCTCTGTATTGGCCTCTAGAAAATCAAACCAATCTCCAGGGTAGGCTCTGCTGCTACACTCGTTAACAATGTATTCGATGGTTTGAAAAGGGGCATCACAGTCACACTGGGGGGATTGTATCTTTCTCCATTTATACAGGGACGCAGCACGGACTTAAGATTTAAGAAAGAAGTACGCAGGTACTTCCTTGAACAGTATGTTGGAGAATAAATTGATAACCACTGTGTACCTATTTTTCCACCCAAGTTTAGTTAATTTGAATGTCTTCTTTTTTCATGTAAAATAATGATGTTATGATGTAAATTAATATTTGTAAAACATCCCCTGTTATATATATATATAAAAGCCTACGCCATAAGACCTATCTGTGTCGGTGCGACGTAAAGCAACTATCTGTTAACTGAAACTAAAAGCTGCCAAGCTGTGATTGTAAAGGGCAGTCCCTCCTTGAGCCACTAACTCATTGGGATATTCTATAACCAACAAATAAACAACAATTGTTTAATAATATATCCAGGTACTTGGCATCAATAAGTCTTCTCTGGTTTTCAAGACTGGTGATTCCGACACTGGTTAGTAAATTTTTGTATGGCACCATAAATGGATACAAGCTTGGTGATGAAGGAATCTTACAAAATGTTTTTGCACTCTTTTGATTTACTTAATATATTTATCGAACCTTGGATTCCATACAGCGCTAACATATTCCAGTTTTGTTCGTACAAAGGCATTATAGAGTACTATGAATGAATTCGTCTTCCTGAACAGGTTAGTGCTCCGTATGATAAATCCCAATGCCCGGTAGGCTTTTCCTGTCACCTTGTTTACATGAGCAATGAAAGTAAGACCCTTATCAAGCCGGACGCCAAGCCCACTGACTTGGTCAACTTCCTGCAGGGCGTTTTAATCCAGCTTGTACGGTAATACAGTTGTATTCCTTTTTCGGGTGAATGATATTGTTACACATTTCGAGACGTTAAATTTTAATTTGTTCATATGGCTCCACATCAGAATATCATCAAGGTCTTTTTGTAGTAAGAAGCAGTCTTGTGTTGAGCTAACCGGTCTGAATATTTTGAAGTTATCTGCATAAAGGAGACAGTTGGAATTTTTTACGTGTTTAGGTAAAACATTTATGAAAATCACGAGCACACTTGGGCCCAGGTTCGAACCCTGAACGATTCCCAAATTTACATTATATTCCATAGACGAATTTCCAAGGTATTGAACATATTGTTTCCTATTAGATAGATAAGCACTAAAAAATTGAGCATATCTCGCGAGAATCCAAATCTACTCAGTTTATTTAACAATATATTATGATCCACACTGTCAAATGCCTTTGAAAACAACATCCATTTATCCCGCGTTATCTATTTGACCAGATTTGTAACTGTAGATCACCTATGTGTAGACCCATTTTGCGTATGCGGTAACGACATTGACGCTCTAAATCGCATATGTTAAAAGTAATAAATATAATCAACAGCAAAACTCTTTAGTTTCAAATTTAATACCTTCCTGTTTTCATTTACCAGTAAATATTTCCTTTTTCGTATACTATCCGACATTTCAAATAGCAGAACTCGTAACTAAATTTGTCACCGAATCTAATATCAAAATATAAAATATAATAATTGGAAGAATTTATCCCCTGTTCGTGATCTGATGTAGTTTGCTTGTAGTAAACCTCCGTGGTGAGAAGATATATTACCTTTTGTCCCTGTGTTAATTAAATGTTAGTATCACATCTCCATTGAGCAATATTGCGGCGATTCTTAAGAATAGTATGTTCTTCTAACCTAATTTCGATAACACAACTCTGAACAGTAAATAAAAATTTCCATCTACCAGTAAATAAAAAATCAACGTAGTGGCTGGGCGTAGCTGTATGCAAAGTCCAAGAAAGTATGAAGTAGAATAAGAAGAAGACTGCTGTAAAAGTTGTAATTTGAATAAATATAAATGAATAGCCTAAAATAAAATACATGAAATAATTAACAGAGTTGCCCGGAATTTGGACGCCGGAGTTCACCTAAATGGATCCCTCGGATTATTATGGAACATGATAATTCTCTCTCCCAAGGTGTGTACATAAAGCTGCGTACTAGTAAATCTGCTTTGGGACTTGACGCAAGTGTGATAATAGGTATAACTTGTAAACAATGTTCTCTCACCCATGGGTAACTGATATAAGTATCGAGCTTAAATTATCATGATTATTATTATTATTATTATTATTATTATTATTATTGTTATTGTTATTATTATTTGTGTGTATGGCTGTGAAGTCTTACATCATGTTAGTATTTGTATTATTATTACGTTACGATCGCGTTCTGTGAGGTTATATAATTAAATATTAGTGTTATTATTATTATTTACGTAGTTGAATGATCGTACTGTATGTGAGGTTATGTGTTGTGCATAGACATTGATATCAGTTCCGTTAATGTAAGTACCTGTAAATTAATATTATTTATTCTTACCTGTATATATAAATCGTAATCCAAAATTGTGAAACACACTGTCACTTCCAAAATGGTAATAAGGTACTAGAACAGTTAAGAACATTCCATCCATTATGACCTATGTAATTCTCACTCTAGTATATTCTCGAAGGTAGCTTTTTTTGTAATGTAACTTCTAGAAGCCTGGCCAGCCACCTATATAAAGACGCGATCTTGACGATGAAGTGAGTTATTGAGTGTTACTGTTGAGTTGTGGTTTGGAAGTTATTGTAGCACGTGGCTGACGTGCCCTTTGAGGCAGTCTCCATGTTTAATTGAGCAGTAATCATCTGTTTTATTTGTGCTTCGAGGTTGTAATCTCTGTGGTATTCGGTGTCAATATTGTCAACTGTTTAAAGATGGTGGCTTGTTGATATCCTAAAAGTGAAGTGTTTTTTTGTTTTGTTATACCGGTACGGTTATTAAGGTTATGTGTGTATTAATTTGTGTATATATGTAAATAAAAGTAACTGTAGCAACTGACAGCATTTCGTGTGCGTCTTTATGGATACGTTAGACTTACCTAACCCTCTGAAAACTATTAAACTGGTAGGAACTGCACCTAAGTTCTCCAATAACTTCCCCACTATTTTAAAATGAACTATATATATATATTCTAACCTAAATATAACCTGTGCAATAGCACTTCATCAACACACAAGAAATATAAAATACACTGACTGACAGAGCAAATGCAACACCAAGAAGGAGTGGTTCGAAAGGGATGAAAGTTGGGGAAAAAACATAGACGGCACGGACGAATAATTGATGTTTATTTCAAACCGATATGCAGGTTACACAATGCGCACGGCATCGACTCAGTAGGATGTAGGACCACCGCGAGCGGCGATGCACGCAGAAACACGTCGAGGTACAGAGTCAATAAGAGTGCGGATGGTGTCCTGAGGGATGGTTCTCCATTCTCTGTCAACCATTTGCCACAGTTGGTCGTCCGTACGAGGCTGGGGCAGAGTTTGCAAACGGCGTCCAATGAGATCCCACATGTGTTCGATTGGTGAGAGATCCGGAGAGTACGCTGGCCACGGAAGCATCTGTACACCTCGTAGAGCCTGTTGGGAGATGCGAGCAGTGTGTGGGCGGGCGCATTATCCTGCTGAAACAGAGCATTGGGCAGCCCCTGAAGGTACGGTAGTGCCACCGGCCGCAGCACATGCTGCACGTAGCGGTGGGCATTTAACGTGCCTTGAATACGCACTAGAGGTGACGTGGAATCATACGCAATAGCGCCCCAAACCATGATGCCGCGTTGTCTAGCGGTAGGGCCCTCCACAGTTACTGCCGGATTTGACCTTTCTCCACGCCGACGCCACACTCGTCTGCGGTGACTATCACTGACAGAACAGAAGCGTGACTCATCGGAGAACACGACGTTCCGCCATTCCCTCATCCAAGTCGCTCTAGCCCGGCACCATGCCAGGCGTGCACGTCTGTGCTGTGGAGTCAATGGTAGTCTTCTGAGCGGACGCCGGGAATGCAGGCCTCCTTCAACCAATCGACGGGAAATTGTTCTGGTCGATATTGGAACAGCCAGGGTGTCTTGCACATGCTGAAGAATGGCGGTTGACATGGCGTGCGGGGCTGCCACCGCTTGGCGGCGGATGCGCCGATCCTCGCGTGCTGACGTCACTCGGACTGCGCCTGGACCCCTCGCACGTGCCACATGTCCCTGCGCCAACCATCTTCGCCACAGGCGCTGCACTGTGGACACATCCCTATGGGTATCGGCTGCGATTTGACGAAGCGACCAACCTGCCCTTCTCAGCCCGATCACCATACCCCTCGTAAAGTCGTCTGTCTGCTGGAAATGCCTCCGTTGACGGCGGCCTGGCATTCTTAGCTATACACGTGTCCTGTGGCACACGACAACACGTTCTACAATGACTGTCGGCTGAGAAATCACGGTACGAAGTGGGCCATTCGCCAACGCCGTGTCCCATTTATCGTTCGCTACGTGCGCAGCACAGCGGCGCATTTCACATCATGAGCATACCTCAGTGACATCAGTCTACCCTGCAATTGGCATAAAGTTCTGACCACTCCTTCTTGGTGTTGCATTTGCTCTGTCAGTCAGTGTATCAACACACTCAATGAATATTTACAATGGCTGGAAGACACCCTACGTACATTCAAAATCCTAGAACAAAAAGTGGTGGGAAGCGACAGGGAGGACTGCATTACCATTTGTCGTGAGCCTGATGACCAATAGTTAAAGTGCATAGATATATATAGATAGATAGATAGATAGATAGATAGATAGATAGATAGATAGATAGATAGATAGATAGATAGATAGATTGTCCTTCACTGTTTTTGTGTATCAAAACAAATTGCCTCGTCTGACCATCAACACATGTCATACCACTATGAACTGTACCTCCTTAAGCACTGACACCAACACTTGGTTTTAGAGATACTTTCGTTTGCAAAGACGCGCGCAAATGGTCTATGCCTTGAACCTAGGCCATAGATTACCGAAAGTTGCCATGAGATATACTGTAGAAGACCAAGTACATGTACTAGATCAGTACACTAGCACAGGAGTTGTATACGTATTAGCAAGTAAACTACAACACTGCTCTATTCGTTCATAATTAATTATACACTCTTTAATATTCACATTAAAATTCAAAGTAGATAATGTTCCAACTAATATTTCATGGATCGCATCCTCCCAGCGTATATGTAGACTTCCTCATTCCCACTCCATCTCGATATATCGAAGTTCCCTCAGGCGTGTCTCGCCAATCATGAGCGAGAGATTTCCCGCGCTTTGATACCCAAGCGGCTATTTCCCGATCACTCCCGAAGTCGTGATTTCAGGATATCCATTTCTCAGACTTGGACTTTTCGTATGGCTTGCCAAACATTCCCTGGAAGTTTTTTCCAAACCTGGAAACAGTGTGTGTTTCCAAACTGCCTGTATAAAGTAAACTACTAGTACATAACATGGAGACCATTCCGTTTCAAATATTCTACATTAATCTTGTTCATATTAGCATTTATTCCGTTTAATTGCAAGGTCTGCCTTCTGCACTTCCTTTTCCACTTCATTCGGATGCCGGAAAAGTGCGAACACGGAAATTTGCGAACACATCATTAAAGCGTAAATTTGCGCACACTAGGGATTATTGCTACCTGACTAGGGTTTCCCAAGTCTTGGTAAATATTTCGTTGCCGGAAATATGCGAACACTATCCTGAGAATCCCATATACCCTGGATTAGCTTTCCGATTTTAACACTGGCATTGTATTTGCAACCTCTCATACCATATCACAAACATCTACCAGGTAGTTTTTTCAACTAATGCTGCGGCCGGTGCGGCCGCCAGTTCGCAGGCATACCCGTACTTTTTTTCACTTTGATGCTGTTGAAGAATGAAAAAGCACTTTATGTATCCGAACATTTGTGAGGACCACCTGATGACGCCGCTCAAGAAGTGAAGAAGCAAGTGTAATGCCAAGAAGAGGGCTCGAGAAGAAACTACACAGTTATGCGAGGTATACACCGATGAAATAGGAAACCTACATAATAGAGATTAGTAAACAAACGTCCTTATCCAAAAACGTTCGTATTTTATTAATATAAAGTGCATGTGCCATACGGTAAAATAAAGCAAGAATGAATTTTGTATTACAGATTATATTATAGGTCAACAAATAACAATACGTAATGTATATTTACGAAAATTAATATATTTACTACTAATAGTGTACTATTATTTGGCACAGCCTGTACATCCGGAAAAATTGTTGGAGTTTTTCTACTCTCTTGACGAAAAGTGTTTTTGTGTGACTTTTAGCTTTAAATGGTACTTAGATGCAAATTTTGACTGAACAAAACTTACAGAGCGTAATAAGCTCTACAAAATTGTTTTTTTTAATGATTTTTAAATGCATCGTAAGGTCAGAAATGTTTTAATTAATCAATATGGCCGTTTCAGGTTATGACATTCTGACAAATAGATGAAGAGGACCTTGCGAAATCAGCGGAGTAACAAGCGTGGAAATCAACAAGAGCCAAAAGAAGAAATCTTGAAAATGGCCATGGTAGCAGTTTTCTCCTTGTTGATGACGGGCTAGAAGAAAGAACCCTAGTTTTCAGCTGAGGCAAAGGAAAATAATGTTTAAAAACATCTACACAATTTATTATGGATAGTACATTTAGGTGCTGAAGCAAACAGTTTGCACAAGTCTACACTGTTCACCCAGACCTAGCAGACCGGCCTGACGAAACATATAGGCCTATGTATTCCCTGTGGTATTTGCCCTATTCCCTAATAAGAAGAAAGAAAAATACATTTGCCTGTTCCTTCTTATTAAAGAAGTAGTTCCACAGTGGTGTCCCAGTAAAGTCAATGTCGATTTTGAGGCAGCTGCAATATCGGCTCTACATCAAGTTTTCCTCAACTAAACTGAGTGGCTGCCACTTCCATATGAAGAAATGTTTATGGATAAAAATTCAAAGTCTGGGTCTACAGGAGGAATACCGTCAGAATGAAGAGTTAAGGCTTCACGTCACCATGTGTGCGTCACTGGCATTTTTGAAACCGGAGGACGTAGATGACGGATGGCTCCAGATTCATGCGGAAGCTCCCGACAACCAAAAATTCTTCGAGTTTTTTGGCTACTTTGTAGATACATGGTTACAAAATGAAGAGATCCCCATCGAAATGTGGTGTTGCTACGGTAAGGGACACAGAATCACGAGTGTTGTAGAAAGATAGCACAACAAATTAAATACTGTCGTTGGAATCCGCCACCCCAGAGTCAACATGCTGGTGGAATGTTTGAAGAGGGAAACGGAACACACAAAATGCATGTACACGAGGTTAGAAATGCATCTTCAAGGGAAGAAGAGAAAGAGGAAATACTTGAAACTGGAGACAGGATTGAGAAAACCATAAAAGTATATGAAGAGACAAAGATACATTCAGAAATTGGAGTGAATTACGGTAACCCACATGTAAATATATACGTACACTGACTGACAGTGACAATGCAACACCAAGGAGGAGTGGTTCGAAAGGGATGAATGTTGGGGAAAAACAGAGACGGCACGGACGAATAATTGATGTTTATTTCAAACCGATATGCAGGTTACACAATGCGCACGGCGTCGACTCAGTAGGATGTAGGACCACTGCGAGGGCGATGCACGCAGAAACACGTCGAGGTACAGAGTCAATAAGAGTGCGGATGGTGTCCTGAGGGATGGTTCTCCATTCTCTGTCAACCATTTGTCACAGTTGGTCGTCCGTACGAGGCTGGGGCAGAGTTTGCAAACGGCGTCCAATGAGATCCCACACGTGTTCGATTGGTGAGAGATCCGGAGAGTACGCTGGCCACGGAAGCATCTGTACACCTCGTAGAGCCTGTTGGGAGATGCGAGCAGTGTGTGGGCGGGCATTATCCTGCTGAAACAGAGCATTGGGCAGCCCCTGAAGGTATGGGAGTGCCACCGGCCGCAGCACATGCTGCACGTAGCGGTGGGCATTTAACGTGCCTTGAATACGCACTAGAGGTGACGTGGAATCATACGCAATAGCGCCCCAAACCATGATGCCGCGTTGTCTAGCGGTAGGGCGCTCCACAGTTACTGCCGGATTTGACCTTTCTCCACGCCGACGCCACACTCGTCTGCGGTGACTATCACTGACAGAACAGAAGCGTGACTCATCGGAGAACACGACGTTCCGCCATTCCCTCATCCAAGTCGCTCTAGCCCGGCACCATGCCAGGCGTGCACGTCTATGCTGTGGAGTCAATGGTAGTCTTCTGAGCGGACGCCGGGAGTGCAGGCCTCCTTCAACCAATCGACGGGAAATTGTTCTGGTCGATATTGAACAGCCAGGGTGTCTTGCACATGCTGAAGAATGGCGGTTGACGTGGCGTGCGGGGCTGCCACCGCTTGGCGGCGGATGCGCCGATCCTCGCGTGCTGACGTCACTCGGGCTGCGCCTGGACCCCTCGCACGTGCCACATGTCCCTGCGCCAACCATCTTCGCCACAGGCGCTGCACCGTGGACACATCCCTATGGGTATCGGCTGCGATTTGACGAAGCGACCAACCTGCCCTTCTCAGCCCGATCACCATACCCCTCGTAAAGTCGTCTGTCTGCTGGAAATGCCTCCGTTGACGGCGCCCTGGCATTCTTAGCTATACACGTGTCCTGTAGCACACGACAACACGTTCTACAATGACTGTCGGCTGAGAAATCACGGTACGAAGTGGGCCATTCGCCAACGCCGTGTCCCATTTATCGTTCGCTACGTGCGCAGCACAGCGGCGCATTTCACATCATGAGCATACCTCAGTGACGTCAGTCTACCCTGCAATTGGCATAAAGTTCTGACCACTCCTTCTTGGTGTTGCATTTGCTCTGTTAGTCAGTGTATGTAAACATGACGAAGCCTATAAAAGCCGATTTTAAACGACAAATGTACTGTATGAAAAAAATGACGAAACCTATGAAGGCTGATTTTCAACACCCCAAAATAATAAGATGATAATTATCATTTTGACAATCTATTTTTTTTGCTAGGGGCTTTACGTCGCACCGACACAGATAGGTCTTATGGCGACGATGGGATAGGAAAGGCCTAGGAGTTGGAAGGAAGCGGCCGTGGCCTTAATTAAGGTACAGCCCCAGCATTTGCCTGGTGTGAAAATGGGAAACCACGGAAAACCATTTTCAGGGCTGCCGATAGTGGGATTCGAACCTACTATCTCCCGGATGCAAGCTCACAGCCGCGCGCCTCTACACGCACGGCCAACTCGCCCGGTATTTTGACCATCTAAAGCCTGTGTAAAGTGTGATGGAAATCAGATTCAATACGTTGTATGGATTAAAGATTGATTTATTTACAGAGGTCGCTTACATTATATGTATTGTTTCTTTTTTTCGAAGATAGTGTTCGCAAATTTCCGGCAACGAAATATTTACCAAGACCTGGGAAACCCTAGTCAGGTAGTAATAATCCCTAGTGTGCGCAAATTTTCGCTTTAATGATGTGTTCGCAAATTTCCGTGTTCGCACTTTTCCGGACACCTTTCATTCGATCTTGTGCATCTTCAGGAGAGACTTTCACCACATGTATGTCCTCCCGCAGAGTGTTGAGCAAGCACTTCCTTTGTGACCGTCGTGGTCGGTGGCCCTCAGGACTTAAGTTCAAATGCCTCCGCACAACTGAAGAACCGTTTCTGCGTAGCACGTGGCCATACCATTGCAAACGATTATCTCGCATTTTCTTAGGGATTGGGTCCGCACTAAATGCCATCCGAAATCCTCATTTCTGATGTGGTCCAATATTATAATAATAATAATAATAATAATAATAATAATAATAATAATAATAATAATAATAATAATAATAATAATAATGAAAAACTGAATACATGACCTGCAGCAAAGAAGCCCCTAAATTCATGGAGACAAAATATGGCAAAATAAAACGGGTCCAGCAATTCAAATATCTCGGTGAAATAATTCAGGAGAATGGAAAGGAAACAAAAGCCAATGAAGTTAGATGCCAAAAAATGGAAACTGCGTATAGACTCACCCAAAATATCTATAACAAAAAGTGTCTCTCCAAGCATGCTAAACTAAGACACTATAATACAGTTATAAAACCAGAATGCCTCTATGGATCAGAGACACTAATTTTGAACAGGAAAACTGATCTAGAAAATATTCAGAAAAAGGAACGCAAGATCATTAGAAAAATTTTAGGCCCAAAACTCGTAGATGAACAGTACCGCCTTAGAGGGAAACAGGAAATCAAACAATTTTCTAACATTCACAGCGACATCAGAAAACGCAGATTAAGATTCTTTGGACATATAAAAAGGATGAACCCAGATAGACTTACCAAGCAAATAGTTGAATTTTATGAAAACCGAAGTAAAGCTAAAACGGACACAATAAAACGGATTGGCGAAATTAAAACAGATCTCAAACTGGCAGGAATTACACCTGAAGACATCCAAAGCCGGGTTATCTTCAGAACCAAAGTTCATAAGTGGCAAGTTGACCAAGAGGAAAAACCAAAGAAGAAGACCGGAACAACATGGTCTCAAGAGAGAAAAGAAGCACACAGCAAACGAATGAAGGAAGTGTGGGCACAAAGAAAGGCAAATGCCTGTCTCTAAGTACTTTGCGTAGTCCTAATGGGCTCATTCGCAATATATAATAATAATAATAATAATAATAATAATAATAATAATAATAATAATAATAATAATAATAATAATAATAATAATAATAATAATAATAATAATAATAATAATACGATGTAATAAATCGAGTGTGGGAGTGTGATATGTACCATGACAAGCTGTAGCTTCATTAAATGTTGATAGTGTTACTTAAGTGTCGGAAAGAGAGACATTTGAACTTGAACTGCATCTATTATCATTCAGTTTAACTAAAACTAAGTGTTCACATGTTAAAATGCTCCTGAAAAGGTACCGCCAATGATATAACTTTTTATCCTTCTAGGACCCAGCATGATGTTTGACACTGCATGCTCATCATCTGCGTATGCCTTCAACCAGGCTTACGAGGACATCCGTAATGGCATCTGTGAGTGGGCCATTGTCGGTGGAGGAAACTTGGTTCTTTCAGACTTAACCACCATGAATTTCTATCGTCTGGGAGTCCTTAACATGGAAGCTAAATGCAGAGTGTTTGACGATAAAGGTATGTATCAAAGGTTACTTTCTTTAAAAACTGATTTAGAGACTTGATTCAGTTAGCATAAATTTAAAAATTCATGATGCATCTGGGTAGCCGTTACAATAATTATTTCAATAAAACATTACTACACTATCGTTACCTAATCAAACCAAGCCAACAGAAAAAGTAAACTGATGCTTCGCACGTGCTTATGTTTACATTTGAGAAAACCAAACGCGGCGCAATTTTAGCTAATATCGATAGTTGCATTGAGCTCCGATAATGAAGATGGTCTTAGCAAGACTAAACTACAATACCTCAGAACTTAACCAACCTATCGAAACTGTGCATAATGGTGGCAACTGGAGTGCTAGCATGCGTTTGTTTTTATTTGTGCAAGCCGTGTTTTACCATAATATTTACGAAAATTTTAATATTATTATTCGTAAATTACATTTATATATCTTCTTTAAAAGCTATACAGCTTCTTTCAGTGCCCTAAGAAGCCCTTTGTTCTTAAAAAGCTTATTTATTCGAACAGTGTCCGTGGTGATTAGGTTATTTTTTGTTTCGTGTTCTTATCTGAAATAATTTTCTTTATATTTTCAGTTACCTGTGCGTTGTATTTATAGTTTAATGTGCTGTGTGCCTGGATGTACGTTCAACAATAGTGGTAGTGCACAAGCTTCAGTGTTCAGATTTCCATAAAAGCTAGTAATAAGACAGACATAGTTTAAAGTACATTCATAGGGAAACTTCGAATAAATTATAGGCCTAATAGTGTTGTGTTCATTAATCATACTGATACTGGTACCAAATTTATTGTTAGGGAAGATATTATACCCATAGAAGGTGTTGACCCAGTTTGGGTGGCACGCAAACTTCCAAAGTTACTTAATGATGCATATCCTAGCATTTTCCCCTATCAGCCAACGTACCTTACTACAAAGAAAATTAAATCAGTTCCGGAAATATCCAGAAAATCGTGACCAAGAGATATGACTGAGAGTCGAAAATAATTTTCAACGGTGGTGCAAGAATGATGTAATTAATAATTTTCAGTGTATTACAACGGAGGAGCGTTACCTAAACCTAACCCCATTCCTATTCTTTCTATCTTTCTTAATCTGTTTACCCTCCAGGGTTGACTTTCCTCATGGACTCAGCGAGGAATCTCGCCTGTACCTCCTCAAGGGCAGTGTCCTGGAGCGAGAGACTTTGGGTTGGGGGATATAACTGGAGAGGAGGACCAGTATCTTGCCCAAGTCACTTCACCTGCTATACTGAACAGGGACAAGGAAGAGGGAAGGAGGCGGTCGTGGCCTGAAGTTAGATACCATCCAGGAGGGGAAGTGAGAAACCACGTAAAACAACTTCGAGAATGGCTGACGTGAGGATCAAACACTCCTCTTCTCAGCTAACCTCCCGAAGCTGAGTGGACCCCGTTCCAGCCCTCGTACCACTTTTAAAATTTCGTGGTAGAGCCGGGAATCGAACGCGGTTCTCCGGGGGTGGCAGCTAATCGCGCTAACCACTACACCACAGAGATGGACAACTCCAGTGAAAATGAGGATTACGTTTCTTTTTTTATAAATTACAAGAGGATGATCAGTCATCAATTCCGGTGAGTTTTAAGGTGACTGGTGTTTTGTATGGAGAAGTGTATCATACAGATATCACTGTACCAACTCAACAATTCAGGTGGATTTTGGAGAGTTGATATTTTCTCCGAGAAATTCGTTTCTATGTTTTAATAGTGGTGTGTGGTTAATAGTGATGTTGCATAGTATTTCATGAAAGGTTAATTATATTATTTGCTGACATCTATTTATCTTATTTGCTGGCCGGAGTGTCATACGTGAAAAATGTTTAAAGTGTGTGTCTGTTTCAACCAGTGTTGATAAAATAATAGTCCCTTCGTTATTTTCCCACTGAAATTACAATTAGGGAAAGATTTACTATAGAATTACTCAATTACGTTACTTTTGGAGTATAACTATTCGTATTGTGAGTTAGTGAGTTGCATTTCATGACGTTCGCCTTGTGATGTTTTCTTTAGGTGACTCAAAATAAACATGCACAATCCTTCCCTCAAACTCTCACGTCGCCCACCGATGTCAGCCATATTTATTTTGAGTTATGGTCTGCATTAATTGTAGTTGGTCTTGGTCTTAGACGTACCTCATTGATTCTGTTCGTAGATCGATTGTAAATTATTGTGTATAGACTTCGCTTGTCAGTTTATTGTATTTACGTTGAGTGGTAGATGCGGAATTCCACCTGTCACTTTTCTATTTGAGACTACGTGTTCGAGAACACTTACCTTTATGAGTTATGAAAACGTTTGATCCCGTTGGACGAACGAAGAACTCCACTTCCTTCGGATTTCTTCCACATTAGAATAATTTCTATTTATTTGCCAACATTTCGCAAAACAACTGCATCTGCATTCTTCAAAATTTACAGATTCGCGGGACCCCTATGAACATATAACACATAAACGATTTTGCAATGTGCCAAGCAAAGCTAAGATGAATGAGCCTCCAATTTTAATAGAATAGAAATGAGTAATTTTATCGCGTGATAAGTCATTGCGATTTTTTCCAATATCTTGTAAGGCTGCATTTTTTGACAAAAACATGCAAGGTTAAGTACGGTACTTCAAGAAGATGTGAAGCAAATATGACAGGAATATGAAAAATTGACACTAATTGGATCTAATTTTTCATTTTGGAAGTATTGAAAATTCTTCCCGAACTCCGGACTGAGGGTTAAAATGTATGACATGTCCGGGAAAAATCAGGACGCTCAGTTCATTAATATGTGTTTATACTTCTTTATTCTTCCTTTCCTTCCAGATGTTGCCTGTATTTCTAGGACCTAATATCATTCTTAGAATATTCCTCTCTATCTTTGTATTAAGTATTCTTAAAATATCTACATATTAAAAAATTATGAAAACACAAGTCAGTCAGTCTGGCCATTCTATCCGGTCGATTTACTTCATTTTTTAAACTGAGAAGTATTCATGCACAGATTTGTCATCAGGTACTATAAATCCCTTAACTTTCGCCTTCCTCAAATTATATGATTTTTCCATTTTTTCTCTCTTTGAAGCAATCATATCTTAGGTTTTAATTGAGGCACGGAGTTCGTTTAGGTCTAAAAACACTCAGTGGATCAATCTCTTTCATTTCTGCTCTTAACTATTCAAACTGGTTGATTCTGAGGAAAATTATGAGTGCACATTCAATCTGACGTCTCATTTCGTCAACATCTTTGATTCTAATTGAGGTACATAGTTTGTTTTGGTCTAAAACACTCAGTGGATCAAGCGCTTTATTTTGAGGCAATAACTACTTAAATAGACAGATTCTGAAAAAAGTTATGAGTACATTTGTCTCCATGACAAAGATCTTTGAAGGACTTTTTAACCGTTCGGCGCGTAGTGTTTTTCCAAGTTACGTTTAATTCACTTTCTTTGTGTGATGTATTTTCAAGTGTTTTGTTGTACCACAGCAGGTCATGTGCTTTATTTCATTAACTCGAAACTTTGCAAATGCATCCGTGAGGATAGTAACGAATAACACCATACTTTTGTAAATTGCGGGTGGAGCCAGCGGGGAACTGCTAGTTATTGTTTTATAATTATCGGTAATTTGGTTGCATTTGTATTTTTGAGATATTAATAAACAGTGACTTATTTATTTTTAATCATCGCCTTTATCACCTTTCCCAAAAAAAACTCATTAGTTTTTAATCCTATTGGTTATTTCATTACCTTTATTTTACATCATCATCTTAGTCGGTAGAAAATAGTAATTGTCGTTCATTTTATTTCATGTCAGTAGGGGCTGATACGCTTGGTGTTTAGTCCCAGAAAACAATAATCAAAATCTTCACTTTATACGCCTTTGCTAATCTACGATGTTAATGTGTAAATTGAAATGTTTTTCCCTTTTCAGCAAATGGCTATGTCCGCAGTGAAGCAGTATGCACTATTCTCCTCCAAAAGCAAAAAGATGCCAGGCGTGTATATGCAACAATCATTCACTCCAAGACCAATTTTGATGGTTTCAAATTTCGTGGGATTACTTTCCCATCAACCACTGCTCAACAACAGCTCTTAGAAGAGTTCTATAGAGAATGCCACATTGATCCGTTAGCAGTGGATTACGTGGAAGCCCATGGAACAGGAACTGAGGTAATAAAGTAAATGGTTAAGAAGTCTCTAGCCTCTGGAGGAGGAAACCCAGGGTGTTCGTGTATCACAGGAGAATTCTTGATGAACAATTACGTACCATATTCCTTTCATCTTCTTTGCCCTTTGGTTCATTTTAACCATTCAATTAAAATGATGTCAATTCCATTTTTATTTATTGTCTATAGGACATTACAGTTGACATATACCGAGCTCGATAGCTGCAGTCGCTTAAGTGTGGCCAGTATCCAGTAATCGGGAGATAGTGGGTTCGAGCCCCACTGTCGGCAGCCCTGAAGATGGTTTTCCGTGGTTTCCCATTTTCACACCAGGCAAATGCCGGGGCTGTACCTTAATTAAGGCCACGGCCGATTCCTTCCACTTCCTAGGCCTTTCCTGTCCCATCGTCGCCAAAGACCTATCTGTGTCGGTACGACGTAAAACAAATAACAAATAACAGTTGACATACCACGTCAAGCTATACCCTATATAGAATAAAAACATATATACTAATTTATATACAAATGAAAAAGTACTTTCTGATTTACAGTTCATGTATGGAATACAGACACCTATTAATTAAGAGATATTTTAATGACTTTTGAAACATGTTATCATCCAAATTGTTGATATCCTTCGATAACCTTAGATGGCCTGTTTCCTGTGCAAACACCATTGGTCTGGACAAGACAATTGGTCTGTATTGGTTAGTATAGGGCGAGGAGAAGACCATTGGTCTGGATTTGTTAGGGTAGGGCCTGGGCAAGACTATTTGTTCGGATTGGTTAAGGCATGGCTGGACAAGCCATGTCCATTGGTCTGGACTGGTTAGTATAGGGGCTGGACAAGGCCATTGGTCTGGATTGGTTATGGTAGGACCTGGACAAGACTATTGGTCTGGATTGGTTAGGGTAGGGCCTGAAAAAGGCAAATGATATGTGGACAAGTAAGCCGCCAAGCAAGCAAACACCCAGGTTACATCCGCGAAGCGGACTTAAGCCTCTACTTTCTTGTGCAAACGTCATTGGTCTGGATTGCTTAGGGTAGGGTCCGAACAAGACCATTGTTCTGGTTTAGTTAGGGTAGGACCTGAACATGGCAAGTGATATGGGGACAAGTAAGGCGCTAAGCAAGCAAACACCCAGGTTAGAGCCGCGAAGCGGACTTAGGCCTCTAGTTTCTTGTAAAAACGTCATTGGTCTGGGTTATTTAGGGTAGATCCTGAAAAAGACCGCTGGTCTGGATTGGTTAGGATAGGGGCTGGACAAGACCATTGCCCTGGACTGGATAGGGTAGGGGCTAGAAAAGACCATTGGTCTTGATTGGTTAGGATAGAGGATGAACAAGACAAGACCACTGGTCTGGACTGGTTAGGGTAGGGGCTAGAAAAGACCATTGGTCTTGATTGGTTAGGATAGGGGATGGACAAGACAAGACCACTGGTCTGGACTGGTTAGAGTAGGGTCTGGAAAAGACCATAGTTCTGGACTGGATAGGATAGGATAGGATAGGATATGGGCTCGAAAAGACCATTGGTCCGGATTAGTTAGGTCAAGGGCTGGACAAGACCATTGGTCTGTATAGGTTAGGGTAGGGCCTGGACAAGACCATTGGTCTGGATTGGTTAGGGTAGGGGATAGAAAAGACCACTGGCTTGCACTGGTTTGTGTACTGTATGGCCTGGACAAGACAAATGATACACGGACAAGCAAAGGGGGTCTGGGAGAATAACACCCCAGGTTAGAGCTGCGAAGCGGTCTTGGGCTTCTTGCATCCTATGCAGAGAGGAATGGTCTGAATTGGTACGTGAGGCCAGTGTCAAGACCACTGTGCATTGATTAGGGTGAGATTGTGGCAAGACCATAGTGGTTCAATCATATTGTTCTGAGAGGCATATAGAGTAGATGTCCTTTATTTTTGGATGTGTTGGAACTCTGTTATTTGGAAGTATAGGTGATCAGTGAGGAGACGGAGGAAATCGTTTAAATACCGATATATTGATATTGCAATATATTGAAAAGCTATTTTCGAGAATCGATATATAATACGTAAAATGGCGTAATATTGAAGCATATCGATATATCGCAAATGATGAGCAATATTTTTAAAGTTACTGACAGGATGAATACTTTTCTATTCGTCGATGTGTTTAGAAGGAACATGGTAGTTAAATCAAATGGTGAGGTGAATTAAAACATATACAATGGAAAGCAATTAATTGAATTCTACATAGACCTGTTTTAGGCTAATGATAGTGGAACAGGATTCAGAGATTTGAGTGTGAAATAGGATTCAATTTAGGACAGAAATATAATGTACTCTTCTAATGTTTAAACGCCAGGAAACCGAATTTAGAATGTTGCAAGTTTTAACAAATTTCACACATGATTTGATACATATACTGTACCGGGAAATGATCCGGGATCTGAGCATGAGAAATTTCACTTAGGGGTGGACGGCTCTTATGTAGCAGATACAGAGAGACTTATGCAGAGAAAAATAATAGTTGGGCTTGAAACTCTATTTATTCATCAGCATGAATTTATGGGCAATGTTTCATATTATTCCTGCTCATTTTGACGAAATATTTGTTTCGTTAGCGAATTATTTATACAATAAAGCAAGTTATTTTACAAAATTTTCGAATGCAAAGATAAATAAAGTTCATTTTGATGTTTGCCTGATTTAATAACGTGATATCCGCAAAAGATTGTCTTTATCCTGATGTTTTGAAACTAATTTGTTTTTAAGTCACCATAAATTAGTTGAAATGAGTGTCTTTCGCTTAAAGATCAAACTGAAAATTCAAAATATCAAAACTGATTTCCCTACAGTCCTTTTAAAAATAATTTCTCTTGTTTCCTACACTCGTTTTAAATAATAATACGGTAAACTAAACATTCCTTCACTTTAAAATAAATACTCTTTCACTATCAGAGTTTGTGAAGTTCTTCCTAAAAGTTTTTATAAGTATCAAATATTTAACACTTCGAAAATAACGCAAACCAGAACTTAGTAAAAGTCTAGTTTCCAGTGAGCGTTCTAATAATTGTTCGTAAAGCTGCTAAACGAAGTCACTGATTTTACTATTCCACTTGGCAAGAAGAAAGTTGGTTTTTCTGTTTTAAAAGTGGTTTGAAATGCACTTCATATCATCTGTTTTACTGCAACTCAGGACTGGTATGTAGACATCTGCTGGTCAGCGAATAGCAGCCGATGTCGTGAAGTCATAACCATAGCACCACGTTGCATATCCCACGTTGATACAACGGGTCCATTCCCTCGTCGACAATTCCCACGTCGATTCGAGATTCAGCTTGAATAGCGGCAGGCAGATATGTTAATTACGAGAAATAGGCACACATAAGGATTTCACGCATCACTGTGTAAATTAGCAAACACGAGAACGTTCATCTTTCTATGATTGCTTAGTAGTGTCTTATTAAAAATAACTCGTATTTGCACTTCACAAAAGTATGAACGGTATTTTGTTATATGCACTTCTTCACTGTTCTTAACACTGCCAGCAAAATTACGGAAGCTCATTTATCGGAATAATTGTTCAGAGGAAAAACACAGCTCTAATATAATCATTAGTATGACACACGAAGAAAAGGTATATTTACAACAGTAGAAGTGTTCTTAACTCATGAATGTTTGTATGTTCAAATAGTTAGAGTGTTACGAAGAAGAAATCGTCTAATGCGGTACTGTCTTATTCACCCGTGACGAATGTTTCAGTGCTGTTTAGAGTTAATCAGACTTTTATTATATATGAATTTTTAAGCAAGTTTATTGCGTTATTTGCTTTAACACGCTAAGTATTTATGTATTTCACTCGAAAACGGCGTTAATATGCACTCGCTTTTAAATTACGAAAGTTCCAAGTTAAAAATAAATCTGGTGTGAGTACAAGTTCTACACATTCGCTTTCAACTGAGTTGAAATTCAAATACATTATTCTGCAGTTTAAGTTACTGTCACACATTCTCGATATACTCCTAGTAGTTCGTGAAGACTAAGTTCGTATTTTAGTTTTCGAAAAAATTTTCAGACCAAAAGTAGCACATTGAATACAAGACTTTTGACGACAATTACGGCAGAGTTCTTACCGGCGAACCTCACTCTCGGCAGCTATGTTCGAACCTCGGCGTAGTCACTCGAGTACAACAGAAGTGATCTCCTTTGTTGTGGGAAAATTCGTAAATCCCTGGGCCGATTTACTTGAAATTTGTATATGTTTGTCTTTAGGTGATGGGCTACAAAATGACATATCCCATTATTTGATAGCTTATCCGGATCAAAATACCGTAAAATATGTTCCATTCCTTTCCATGTAATCACGCGCTGTGTTCGTGATCGGCGCGACACAGCAAGATCAGTTCCTTGCGTGGAGGTCGTGACGTAGTTACTCGCTCTCTCAAGACATGTTTCAGCTGTGATATTGTTTACGTCGCAGTACCTCCCGCTGAATTAAATTATGTTCCAGACCTCTGGCTGTTCCTGGTACATGTTCCTCCCTCCTTGAAAAAAGAAAATTCGAATAGGATTTTCTTTCATTCTTCCTTCTGGACATACTTTTTACGTTAGAGGCGTTGTAAATGCCTTCTATGGTACCATCCATTCTTGACAATTCGTACGCTCCATTTCTGAGGACTGTTTCAATACGATAGTGACCTATTAATAACGGACAGAATTGAGCATAAATGCATTGTTCTGGATTGCATACGGCTGATTTGCGAATTAGGACTAAGTCTCCTTGGTTAAGGGATTAAGAATCCTCCTATTTCGTTGTCGTCTGTCTCTGATGATTGCAGCATGCCTCAATCTAGTTAGAGCATTAGCTATCTTGGTTTCCTGACGGATGTTGTCATCAGGTGGTATCTGAGGTATACGTTTCCATGGTATTTTCGGTGTTATACCACGATGCAAGATCAGAGGAATGTCACTTGTTGGTTCATGTATTTTCTAGTTGATAATTTGCTGCATGACTGGGATTACCTCTATCCACTTCCAATGCTTGTCTCTGCAGTGGATCATACAAAACTTAGCAAGTTCTCTCATGACACGCTCCGCATGATTAGCCTCAGGATGTCTAATAGAGGTGAGGACGTGGCGGACCTTGAGGTTTTCCAGGGCCTGCTGGAACTCCATAGACGTGAACTGAGACTCATGGTCTGTTAGCAGGTACTGTTATCAGGCTCTCCCATCTCTGGAAAGATGTTTTGCCTCAGCCTCCTCAGTACGTTTCCAGCGTTGGCTTACTGTACCGCTAGTAGCATGGTGTACTTATGGAAGACATCTACAACAACAGCTATGTATTTGTCCCACCTGGTCGCCTCGGGAAGAGGACCATATAAATCTAAGGCCATGATCTGTCCGGGCTTTTCTGAGATAAGGGATCTTGGAAATTCCTTTAGAAGATAGTTGCTGGGTTCAATGCGCTGGCATAAATCGCAAGATCGGAGGATTCTGCGCACATCTCTTCGCAAATACTCCCAAGTGAACTTTTCTTTGATGATGTTTACCACTTTGTCAGTGCCCGCGTGCCCTGAAATGGAATAACAATGCCAAACAATAGCTATTCTGATCTTAGGCGGCGCATAAATGCGGCATGTGTGTTTTGCCATATCAATAAAGTTTAACAACAACACATTCCTACAACAAACGGCTTGAGCTGCACGATTAATGAGTGGATACTCATCATCTGAGGCTGGGATTGAACCTTCGAAATATCTAGTTAGTTCTCTACTTCTTTCATCCCTGCGTTGCATTGGGGTAGGTAACACATCTTTCGTAGGAACTCTTCATCTGCATTATCAAGAATTTCGATCGGATGTACCACTATTGTGTCAACTGGGTTGTGACTAAGTGCATCTTCTAATGTATTCTTTCAGCCAGGTGTATGCGCAACCGTCAAGTCGAATTGATGAATGAATAAGCCCGCCTGGTCACTCTTTCTTTAGTCATATCTGAAGATGAAATAAAGGTCAACGCTTTGTGATCCGTAAATATCGTAATATGGTACCCATAAACCATTTTCTAGTATTGCAAACAATATACTATTGCTAACGCTTCAAGTTCTGTAATTGTGCATGATTTCTCATGTGGACGTAGCTTTCTGATCTTAAAAGACACAAACAGTTTATTGTCAGGATACTCGGGATTAATTTGAACACTAACCTGACGTTGTCCTTAAGCTCGTTCTTGGTGTTAATGAAGGCTCTTTCAAGCTCTTCCGTCCACTTCCACCCGTTGTTTTTCATTAATAATTGTTAGAGAGTTGCTATCGTATCGGTATACTTGGGACAATGCTGAGTGGAAAATTGGCATAATCCCAAGAATTGCCTTACATGCTTGATTTTCTGAAGTTTTGGAAACTCTAGTACACATTGAATCTTGGAAGGGTTAGGTTTAATTCCATCGTCATTAATTATATGACCTAAGAACAGTACAGAGGTTTGAAACAGTTGACTTTGCATTGATCTCAAAGTTCCTAGCCTCTAATTCTTGCAATACTAGATGCACGTTTTCTACATGTTGTTCTAATGTGTCTGACGCAATCAATATATCAACAAAAATCGTTGTAGTAGCTTTAACCTCTTTAGAAATCTGGTTTTCTATTCCTCGAATCAGTACAGCTCCAGAGTCCTAAACCCCAAATGGGAGTCAGTTGAAAACGTAAATCACGTTTACAGATAGAAAACCAGTAAATAGCCTACTCTCTGGATCCAAGCTGATATAGTATTTCGATGAGGTAATATCCAGAGGGGTGTAGAAGTTTTTAAAGTGGAAATGCCTGATAATGTCCTTTATTAGAGGAGGGCGATCATATTCAAGGACCAGTCTCTCGGTGAGGGCACGAGCATCCAAACAAAGCCTGATACTACCATTATGTTTACGCACGAATGCCAGCGGATTATTGTAGGATGTTACACATACTGAAAAATACCATCTTCTTTCATCTGTTGTATGAGGGCCTCGTCTCGGAACTTCTCTGGAATTGGATAATGTTTATTTTTATAGGGCGAATGATCTGTAACATTGAGATGATATTCAAACCGGGTTTATCATCAAACACTCCAGGATAGATATCGAATACATCCTGTCTTGCCTCTGCCCACATAACAAGTTCTGGGTCTTCAGCAACATCGGTTATGGACATAAAATATTCAGGGCCGACAATGGAAATCTCTTCAATCATGCACTCTTCCTCGTTCTCTTCGGGATCACCCTTTTGTATAACCGACTCTCCGGTTAGTGCATCCTCGCACTCTTCCGGTAATTCACAGTCACTACCGGGGCCTTGTCCGACTCGTTGGCTGAATGGTCAGCGTACTGGCCTTCGGTTCAGAGGGTCCCGGGTTCGATTCCCGGCCGGGTCGGGGATTTTAACCTTCATTGGTTAATTCCTGTGGCCTGGGGGCTGGGTGTTTGTGCTGTCCCCAACACCTCTGCAACTCACACACCACACATAACACTATCCTCCACCACAATAGCACGCAGTTACCTACAAATGGCAGATGCCGCCCACCCTCATCGGAGGGTCTGCCTTACAAGGGCTGCACTCGGCTAGAAATAGCCACACTAAATTAAATTAAATTAAACCGGGGCCTTTGGTAGGGGTTCCAATTTCTTGATTCTCCGTATCTCCACAATTCACCAGGTATAGCTCTATAGAATCCATGTTATGCAGACGTACAAGATTAGCGTCAAAATCGATAGTTCCTTATATTTAAACATAAAATCAGATCCCAAGATGACATTGAAGCTATGACGGGTAATCACCAGAAAACGTGTTCAAACAACTTGCTATTAATATGAAATCCGATGAAAGCTTGCATTCTACAGTTTATGTTCTTATCCGGAACAATTCCTTTAACATTGAGCTGCGCTACTGGCATAACCAAAACGCCATTATACTTTTTCAAGGACTCAACCAAATTATCAGAGATAAGAGATGCTTGTGCTCCGGAATCAGTCGAAGTTACTATGTTTAAGTTTCCAATGCGGACTACAATTGCTGGCAATGAACGTAAAATTTGTGGCCTGATTTGCTGTGTGTCCTCATATAGAAGTTTCAAATCGTCTACGTGCCAATAGTAGACTTCGGTAATACGTGTTATTTGTTGGTCGTCCTCTCCATGAATTTCAGGCAATCTCCTTACAGTGAAATCGGTGTTTTAGTACCAGTCGCGTTAGCATCACGATCAGGCTTCTCTTGATGTTTGCAGTGCTGGTGATACTCCAAAGAAGTCGCTCCAAGTTCCTCATGTAGTCTATTCTTTTGTTTGTCTATTCTCTAGTATCTCGCCATCTCTGCATTAAATCTTCTCTCCTGGTATTTCTTTTCTCTTCTGGAGTTTCATCCTGTCCTCTCCAGGAAGGTCTTGCTCTGTATGGAGCATGACCTCGATTTTGACGTCGCCTAAACCAACGAAACCTGGTAGGAGTAGCTGAGTTGTCTTCTCTCTTTTCTCTTGACTTCGGATGTTCTATTTCTTGAGTCTTAATTTCTGTCGCGTTGGCGGCAATGTCCTTGGTCTTGTTGATCTTAAGAGTGGACTGGGAATTAGCTGTGTTCAGTCTCCTTAGAGTAGCATCCAAATGTTCAAGGTTCTGAATATTAGCTGCAACTAATATTTCTTGCACATGAGATAGGAATTGTAATATCATGTGGATCAGTTCTTTTTCTGGTAACGGTGTCTAAAAATTTCATTTTCTTAAGCCGTATTAAAAAGAAATCCGAATACTTAGATATGTTAACTGAGGTATTGTACTTTTTAGAATATAGCTGCATCTTTACCAAGTGCTGAGTTTTTGCGTTCCAAACGAGGGTTCACGAGTGCTTTCTTGAAATCATCAAGAATGTTGAAACTGATCTTAAATGCAATAAACCACGGATGTGCTCTACCTTCTAGTAGTTTAGCAATAGTACGGAGTTGTCTATCCGGACCTATCCTATTTTCATGGAAATGGTGTTCCGCATTATACAGGAATTCTCGTGCGGTATACTCGTCTTGACCTGAAAACTTAACTGGCTTGTCACATTGGAATTTTATAAGTGTTGTAATGTTAGGCATAACCCTCGAAGTAGTAGGGCTTGATGTAAAAGAAAAATCTCTATTTGCTTGAGATGTTTACTTCGTCAAAAAGACTTTCTACTTGCGATTAAATTGCTGTGTCTAGGATTTTAATTTCTGCTTGTAAATCAGTCCTAAGACCTTTAACATCCTTACAAGAGGTAGCTAATTGAACGTGAGTAGTTTCCAATTGCCCTTTAAATCGTTTGGCAATTCTCCTTGCTTACTGTTGAGAAGTCCTACTTCATTGATTATCTTGCCTATGCCTGATTTAAAATAATCCCCTAAGACTGTCCTGTATCTGAGCCACCTTAATTTCTGCCTGGGATATATAACTATGTGACTCTTGATATGGAAACTTAAGTTCTTTTAATTCAGAAATGAATGTTTGTACTGATGGAAGAACTGCTCTTATATCCTTACCTACGGACTGTATTACTTACGCTTTGATTTTCTCTTCGAGAGTTTCCATATTTCCAACAAATTGAAGTTTCATCTCGCTAAGTTTAGCATCCACCTTGGCGATGGAGTCCGAAAATATTTTCTCCATTCGGGTACCTGCTTCTATAAATCGCTGTTCTAAATTAGTGTTAGAATCGCTAAGTCTTTTATTTATCTGCATCTGCAAATTTTCTTTCTAAAGCAGACTGAGCTTCAGCGAATCTAGCCTCAAGGGTGTTGTTAACTTTAACATTCAGTTCCCCCATCCTAGTAACGGTTGCGGCTATTTGTGTGTTTAATTGAACCACTTGAGCAGTCGATTGATCAATCTAATGATTAATTTGAGTATTGGACCCTGTCATTTGCATGTCCGGTTGAACCACTTGAGGGTTTGATTGATCAATTTTCGTATTCAGTTGAAGCACTTCTCGGTCGGTCCTACCTACCTTAGCACTTTGAAAATTTATTCCAAGCCTAAGAGCTTTAATTGCTGCTATAATATTATCCATGTTAATAAGATTGAAGTAACAGTATGGCACGAAATATTTAACGTCTTACTATGAATAATTAATGGTCTTACTGCGTTGAGTGAAGTGATATTTTATTGTCTTGTAACATCTGAAAATAAAGTACTGGTGTAGGCATCTCAGTTTGAACGTAAGTAGTTGGGCGTAAAATTTTACTAAGTTTGGTGCTACTTCGATCATGTCCATCTAATAGCTACTGGCACGGCTCTAATCGAGGCCTAACCACGTTGGGCGCCATTTAATAACTATCTCCCTGTACCGGCAAACGATCCGGAATCTGGGCGTGAGAATTTTCACTCAGGGGTGGACGGCTCTTATGGAGCAGGCACAGATAGGATTACGCAGAGCAAAATAATGTTTGGGCATAAAACACAATTTATTCATCACCATGCATTTATAGGCAATGTTTCATTGTTTCGTTGTAAATTATTTAAACATAAAAGCAACTTATTTTACAAAATTTTCGTAATGCAAAAATAAATGAAATTCATCTTGATCTTTCCCTGATTTAATAACGTGATATCCGCAAAAGATTGCATTTATCTTGATGTTTCGAAAATAATTTGTTTTTAATTCACCATAAATTAATTGAAATGAGTATCTTTCGCTTGAAGATGAAATTGAAAATTCAAAATATCAGAACTGATTTCCCTACCGTTTTTAAAATAAAAAATTCACTTGTTTCCTACAATCTTTTTAAATAACAATACGGTAAACATTCCTCCACTTTAAAATAAATACTCTTTCACTTTCAAAGTTCGTGAAGTTCTTCCTAAAAGGTTTTATACGTATGGAAAATTTAACACTTGGAAAATAACGCAAACTAGAATTTAGTAAATGTCTACTTTCCAGTGAGCGTTCTAATAAATGTCCGTGAAGCTGCTAAACGAAGTCACTGATTTAAGTCTTCTACTTGGCAAGAAGAAAGTTAGCTTTTGTGGAATTTTATGCATTTATTTTAAAAGTGGTTTGAAATGCACTTCATATCACCTGTTTTTACTGCAACTCAGGACTGGTATGTAGACAGCTGCTGGACAGTGAACAGCAAGTTCTCACCATAGGCAGCCGATGTCGTGAAGTCATCACCATAGCACCACGGTTCCATTCCTTCGTTGACACGTCCCACGTCGACTCGAAATTCAATTTGTGTAGCGGCAGACAGATATGATAATTACGAGAAATAGACACTCGTCAGAATTTCACGCGTCACTGTGTAATGTAGCGAACACGAGTAAGTTCAACTGACTATGATTGCTTAGTAGTGTCCCATTCAAAATAACTCGTATTTGCACCTCATAAACGTATGCACGGTATTTTGTTATGTGCACTTCTTCACTGTTCTTAACACTGACAGAAAAATTACGACCGCGCGAGTTGGTCGTGCGGTTAGGAGCGCGTAGCTGTGCGGGAGATAGTGGGTTTGAATCCCACTGTCGGCAGGCATGAACTTGGTTTGCGTGGTTTCCCATTTTCACACCAGTCTAATGCGGGGTTGTACCTTAATTAAGGCCACGGCCAATTTCTTCCAACTCCTAGCCCTTTCCTATCCCATCGTCGCCGTAAAACATATCTGTGTCGGTGCGACGTAAAGCCACTATCAAAGTTACGAAAGCTCATTTATCGGAATAATTGTTCAGAGGAAAAACACAGTTCTAACATAATCATTGGTATGACACACGAAGAAAACGTATACTGTTTTTGCAACAGTAGGAGTGTTCTAAACTCATGAATGTTTGTACGTTCAAATAGTTAGAGTGTTACGATGAAGAAATCGTCTAATGCGGTACTGTCTTATTCACCCGCGACGAATGTTTTAATGCTGTTTAGAGTTAATCACACTTTCAATAAATACGAATCTTTAAGCAAGTTTATTGCGTTATTTGCTCTAACACGCTAAGTATTTATGTATTTCATTGGAAAATTGCGTTAATATGCACACACTTTTAAATTACAAAAGTTCCAAGTTAAAAATAAATCTGGTGTGAGTACAAGTTCTACACACTCGCTTTCAACTGAGTTGAAGTTCGATTACATTATTCTACAGTTTAAGTTACTGTCACAGGTTCTCGAAATACTCCTAGTAGTCCGTGAAGACTAAGTTCGTATTTTAATTTTCGAAAAAGAATTTAAGTCCTAAAGTAGCACGTTGAATACAAGTCTTTTGACGACACCTCTAAAGGCACACAGTTATTAAATGCTGCAAATCAACACAATCTCATGATTTTTAATGATGGTTCCCTAACTAGACTCACTCCTCCCGGTTCGTTGCCTAGCGCGGTAGATATATAACTTTTTAGGTACAATCTCGTCTCTATAATCACGTGGAGAGTATTAGGAGACACTCATAACAGTGATCACTTTCCCATCATAATTACTTATGGACTTGGGCATATCACTCATAACCCTCCTTCCAAATATTCCCCTGGTCAAACTCGCTCCCTACAATATTTTGATGCTTCGTGCTTTTAGTCATTCATGGTACAACAACTGGAGACATGCCCAGTTACAAAATTATCCTATCATTCAATTATGCAAATGATAGCAAAGTATTGACCTCTACCACTCCTTTAAAACACCTTCGAATACTATGTCATCCTGCACCTCTAGATTAAAGTGGCGAGATGCTGAATGCCGCCAGATATTACTCAAACGAAAAATACTTTTCAGAATATATCGAAAAACTTTAACCCCTTCACACTATTTTTACCTTAAGATAAGCCTGGAAAACCTTTATATCCTCCTTTAATACACATATTTCTGCATCTCAGTTATAGAACGCCGGACGTGCTCTTACCAGGGTTTCGAATCATATCCCACGCCCTCATATAACGTAGAATGGTTAAACCCCAGCTCTCGTTTCTTCTTCTGATCACTCTTCAGTACTTTCACGTCCCATAACTCTCTTTGAGCGTACATCCATTTTTAACTCTTGTAAAGCATCCTCACCAGGTCCCGATTATATTTCTTATACTATGTTAAAAGAATTACCTATCAAAGCCCTACAAGTACTTGTACAGTATTTTAATTTTGTATTAACCACTTCCACTCCTCCGCTGGACTGGAACACTTTTTCTTAGTCCCTGTTCCAAAGCCTCGTCTTCCCATGACCACCGCTCAAAATATCAGGGGCATAATCTTAGCATCTTGTACACGTAAAGCATTTCTCAAGATAATGCTCCAACGGTTTCTCTTGTACTTAGAGTATTATTCCCTCTTCCCAAAATACCAATACGCATACTGTAAAGGCAGGAATGCTCAGGATGCGATTAATATGCTTATCGCCGATATAGTAGTAGCTAAATCTAGGAAACAGCACACTGTCGCTGTCTTCCTTGATATTCGAGGAGCCTTTGACTCAGTACCCCTTCATCAGTTATGGGACTGTTATCGCAGAAAGGATTCCCTACTGCATTCATAACTCTTCTTCGCAATCTGCTTATATATAGCACTCTTATTTTAAAACCTCCTCTCGGTGCACAATCCCCTCGTCAATGTACTGTCGGGCTCCCACAGGGGGATATCTTCAGTGGACTACTCTTTGCATTATATGTATCCGACCTTGAACAACTAGCCCTCCAATGTGCGAGAATCCTCATGTATGCTGATGACATTGTCATTTATTTTTCCCATAAAGACGTCAGTATCGCTCGGAATTGCGTAACTCAACTCCTGATTAAAGTCCAGTCCTGGTCAAGCACTCATGGATTATCATTATCTCCTGTTAAATGCTCTGCGGTAATGTTTTCTAACAAGCGTGTCTATAATTCAGAACCCTTACAATGCGATACATATGAAATCCCTATCCGTGAGTATCATAAATATCTTGGCATTATAACTGATCGAAAATTAAAATTTTCCCAACATTTGCAACGCCTACGAAACAGTACTGCCACATATATTAAACTACTAAATGAAATCACACGTCGTTCCCGGGGAGCTGATCCTGTCATAGCAAAATTAGTATATTGCCCCACAATCCGTGCTCGTTTTGATTACTGTGCACACATAATTGATATTGCATCCCACTGCGCCCTTCAATCCCTCAATACGATACAACATCAAGCGCTACGAATTTGTTTTGGCGCATTACATACCACCCCCACGAATGCACTATTAGTAGAAACTGGTGAACCTCCTCTTCTGCTTCGCCGAATATTTCTTGCCTCTAAATATCTTTTCAACAACAATAGACTTCTCGTGGTCTCAAATAAGCTGTGATGGTACGTCAATGAAAGTGCTCCAGCATCTGACTTCTTTTCTCTGATATAATGCCAACAAAAACACTCATGACAATGTCCTTTGTATAACTCCTCTCGACGCAATTTTTTTTTTCAACATAAGTGTAGGTGGAGTTGTACTATGATTGATAGTGTTGGAATGTTTTGTATTCGTAATATTCTCTTGTTTTATGTTGACTAAATGCATCCTCTATGGCATTCAGTGTTTCTTTTTGATAATTTATTTTAATTCTTCTAATTTGGGGAGATGGCACACAATAATAGGGATAATGCTAACATTATGGCCGACTATTTTAAAGAATTACTTAACTGTAAAGATCCAAAAGAACAATTCAAGTCTCTCCCCTCAGTAGTTACACCTCCCTTTCCTGTTTATACCTTAAATGTTGACCCGAACTTGTTCGTCTTGTAAAAAGTCGCTGAGGTGCGCCTCTCTAGCGTGAAGACTAGTATACCTTGTGTCCTAAGCATTATATAAGTAATTCTATCACCACCAGTTGTATATGTGCTACGTTTGTTTTCTAGTGAACTATTTCATGTGTTTTGGAAACATTCTGTGTGTCAATGCACATCTCTGCTTAACTCAATCTGCAAGTCCTTGTCAACCACATAATCTTGAGAACATCATTGGTGTCCTAATTTATAGCAATTTTGTGCGAGTGTAGAAATGGTACAATTATTTATAAGTATTGTATCTGGGTGACATAAAAGCCAATATCCATTTCAAGAATAATAATAATAAGAAGAAGAAGAAGCGCAGTCATAGCAGAGGGCGATGGTATGATAAATCCCGATTCCCTGGCAGGGTTGCCACCGTTAGTACTAGATCTAGTACTTCGTGGACATTTTTAGTACGTTAGTTCTTTTTATGGAAATCTAGTACTTTTTACGGAGGTAGAGTAAACGTTTTTCCACTGCAGCAGAAGAACAAGAAAGAAACTGATAAGAAGTTTCAGGGCCAAGTGTCTATCTTTTCATGTTGAATTCTGTGAAAAAGTTTTTTTAGATGGTAGTTTTTAGTGATCCTATTTTAAGAAATCTCTACATGTCGAACTAGAAAACTGCAAAGGAGATGGCAGTTTCATCAATATAATCCCATTAGCTATATATTTCCCTAATGCAATTACAGAAAGTGGTTATGAAGTTAGATTGGAAATGGTGGGTGGCAAAGTCCACAGTCCACCTTTAAAACAACACGCTATTAAACAATAGGCCCTATTTATATTGAACTTGTGTATTCGACAGACTGGAACGGCTTTTAAGTTACATTTTACTGAGTCGACACTGGAAAGTATGGTTTCCTTCTTAACAAACAAGTCCACAGAGTCGCTGAAAGAGAACTAAGAATTCATGGAATTTTGGAACTCTTTAATCGAACTGAAAAATTCTGTAGCCGACTACATCTTTTCAAATTTGACAATTTTTTTGCTGAAACAGAACAGTATTTTTTGCTGCTTTTTCTGTTAATAAGACCAGATTAAGAAGTAAACTACTATTCTGTAGCGTATGTGGATTGGCTCCTTCTAAAGCACTCGTCTGCCAAAAATGTTCATATTTCAAAACAGTTTATTGCTTTAGCAATATTTTTCAAGGATTAAGAGAAGAGCAAAATGTAAAATACGGTACATGTTAATATATTCTAAAAGATAGCCAACTTTTGAGTAGTGTATGAAGACAAAATGAATATATATATATGTGTGTGTGTGTGTGTGTGTGTGTGTGTGTGTGTGTGTGTGTGTGTGTGTGTGTGTGCTATTCATAGTGTTCATATTCTAAACATAAATAAATGACTCTCATCTGGTAGTCGCTTGGAACTGGAAGTGTTAGGATAGTGGGTATTGAAACTGCAACATTGCTGCTTCCCATCATAGATATCAAAACCGATAACTTCTGATAATTACGATTTCCTCATTTAATAAAGTTGTATTTTTGATAAGTATACTTTTTTCTATACTGCCTTTATGAATAATGCTACTCCATTGTAAAAAAACCGATTTAGTACTTTTTTTTGCATAATCTAGTACCTTTTCACGGGAAAATTTAGTACGAACATTTTTTGTCCGGTGGCAACTCTGTTCCCTGGAGTGGTTGGAGCAACGAGCTAGAATAACATAGAGGGGCTGTATACCTGATATCAACGCTCCCTGCTTGAAGCAAGTTGATAAGGGGCAGCCATCTTAACGGTTGTCAAAACAAAGCGAATTGGCGCGAGAGCATATGTTGAGGTGACAGGGAGATCGTGTATGCCAATTTAATTCCCTAAGTTTTAAGAAGTGAAAAGATAGATTCTCGCTTTCAAGAATGCCAGCCGTAAGCTCAGCATATGGTTGTACTAATCGGAGTAATAAAACCAAGGATATATCGTACTTTAAGTAAGTATTACTGAATTATAGCCGAGATTCCTTTTTGTAATTTCTGTTTGTAATTAAATCCATTTTATTGTTTACTTAGCGAAAGTACGGATAGCCACGGTAATTATTTGTCGAATTTTGTTTCATATTTCGTTTAAAGAACAAGGAATTAACTGAACAATGCGTTGTGAGGAAGAAAAGAGATAAATGGTATCCCACTCAATTCAGTTGCTTATGCTCTGTACATTTCCAGCCCTATTTAATTTTCATTCACATTTACAAATAAAGGAAATGGAACGCCCACCACCAAGAAAACGTAACCGCAAAAAATCACTTATTTCGTTCAAACGTACACCAAGTATGATAAATACAGCATTTTACTGCTATTTTTGAAATGTATACAGCCTTTATTGTAGATGTCTGTTGCCTTGGTTTTTAAAACTATGCCACACTGCATAATGGACAACTTTCAAGCTAGTAATCCCAGTATGATATGGTAATGGGAGAAACATGATATCCCCCTATATTATAATAAATAATTACACTAAACAATTATTGTGGTAAAGTATTCATGGGCCGCCTCTGTGGTGCACTGGTTAGCGTGAGCAGCTGCCACCCCTGGAAGCCCGGGTTCGATTCCCAGCTCCACCACGAAATTTGAAAAGGGGCACGAGGGCTGTAACGGGATTCTATCAGCCTGGGGAGGTCAACTGAGTAGAAGTGGGTTCGACTCCCACCTCAGCCATCCTCGAAGTGATTTTCCGTGGTTTCCCACTTCTCCTCCAGGCAAATGCCGGGATGGTACCTAACTTAAGGCCACGGCCGCTTCCTTCTCCCGCCCCCCCCACAAGGCCCCTGTTCAGCATAGCAGGTGCAGCCCTCCCTCGCAGTTGTATCCCCCGACCCAATATCTCACGCTCCAGAACACTGTCCTTGAGGTGGTAGAGGTGGGATCCGTCGCCGAGTCCGTGGGAAAAACCAACCCGGGAAGGTAAACAGATTAAGAAAGGAACACAGTACTCATGAGGATGCAATAATTTTAAAAATATTAACAGAATGAGGTTGTACAGTATTTATGTCAATCGTTTTTATTCTAATTTACGCTTAACCACAACAGCCAAGCAGGGTAACGCTCTTGTTCCGATTTCGAGGCCTATTCGTATGTCACTGTGCGATGATTTCGAACTAGCCTACAATCAACTGATCGTGATGTTGGCTTCGTGCCGCAATATGATGAAGTGGCGGTATTCGCTTTCATGCTTCAAGATTTCGGCAACGGACTTTAATTCTCCCCCAGCGATTCTAAAATGCGCATTTTCTACACTTTTCGTCATTAAAAGGCCATGCCCCCTTGCTTGTGTGACAACAGGAAACATGGCGGACGTTCGTTCTATTAGGTTCACCCAGGCAGCGCTTCCGCCTCTCTATGTTATTCTAGCTCGTTGGGTTGGAGGTATAGGATTGCACCAAATACAGTAGAGACGATACATGACACGGATTTAGCCTTGTTAAAATGGGAGACAATTCGACGGTTGCGCTCCTAGTGACTTGATCTGAAAAGTCGCGCTAAATTCTAATATCAATGGAAATGCATATACGAAAATGGATAAATAAGTTACGTCTAGAAAGGAAGTATTATTGAAATAGTAACTTCGAAGTTGCTAAAGCAATTCTGGATAAATGAATGAAGAATTATTTAAAAGGTTATTATTTAAAGACTGAAATTAGACATATAAACAAGATGTGAAATGGACTGCTGTGAAATGGCTTGATCTTTCATTTATGCATTACTTTTTTTTTCCTTTAGCATTCCTCCCTGGACTTTTACGGTTAGATTTGTCTTTTATTTCATTTAAAAACACTGTATCATCACATTAAGACACTTGCCAATCAATAAAAATATCGGCACATTCCTTACACACATGATGAAATGAATTAAAATTTAAAAGCTGGACAATTTTTCTCTTAACATAAAGCCTACCGGTACTAACAGAAAGAAAATCTATAAAATCCCGGCTTTAATCTGAGAAGAGGGATAAAAGAAGGAAAAGTATGAAAATGTTGTCGATAGTGATGCTTTGAGGATTATTTGCGTACAATTAGAGTAAAAATGTAACGTACCCTGGGCTGTATAGTCGAGGATTTCTAAAGTCGCTGGCCTGGAAATGATCTGAACAGATCTTATAATTCGTATATAAGCGTAACGTCCCTTCTTTTTTGTACACCTTATCCAAATCACTTCTGTGACATTTCAAAACCCACAGATCACACCTACAACAACACATCGGTATTGAAGGTTAACTGCTGCACTATACAATAAAATATGCGTATTATACTGTATTTTAAGCCAGTTAAAATATGGGTCGAACAGGTCAGAAGATTATGAAGTACTACAAAAATATCTTTGCCACTGGAAGAATATATATGCAAACACAATATTACTTACATTTTCTTGTCATGAGGGAGGCGAAAGAAAGACCGCGCATTCTTCTCTACTTCATAGTTGCTGCAGCCAAATACAGCACATACCTTTCTCCACATGTTGAGAGGAGATATCAAGTAATGACACACGCTACTATTTAATTATGACAACTCACCGAAAACGCATAAATAACACCAAAAACTTCACACACAAATACACGTGCTCTTATGACAGAATCAGTAGTTCTCAGGTCTACCCGCTAGAGAGAGCTCTAATAGCTGTCCCTCGATATCTCGCTGAGTGTCGCCTATTGTCTGTACTGTATTTGATTGCACCCATGTACCAATAAGTAGGGATGGGCTGCGAACGGATTCGCGAAGAGTCGAGACTGCTACCTCTGGAACCGACACTCTCGACCAAAGAGGATAGATGCTCTCGACTCCAGTATCGACTCCACTGATGCAGTAACACCATGTATCAACTATTGTTGGAACTGTTTGGAATTATAGTTCCACGTTCCTCCCTTAGTAACTCGCGATACGATGAATACAAAATGATTATTAGCCAGCAAACCTTAAAGATTGTTTCGGGATTTTATCATCGTCAGTGTTAATGTTGTAGGTCTATTTTGGCGACGATGATGATAATTGTAGTGGGACCAATATTGACTTTAGCGAGTTCATCTCCGCGGTGTACGGGGCAACGCGTGCGCCTATTACCCGGCGGTCCCGGGTTCGATTCTCGACCGGATTAGGCTTTTTTAATTGTAAATGATTAATACCCCTGGCCTGGGGCATAAGACAGAAAAAAGGAAGCGAGTGCTTAGAGTACGATTTTACAACAAATATTTTACCAAACGTGCGTCATAATAGCCGCCTCCGCAGTCTATGGAGACCCCGGGATCGATTCCGGCCAGGTCAGGGATTTTTACCTGTATCTCAGGTTTCGTGATCACGTTGAGGAAGAGACCGGGTATAGAAAGCCAAGAATTACGGTCGAGAGGATTCGTCGTGCTGAACACACGTCACCTCGTAATTTACTGGCCTTCGAGCTGGGCAGAGGTCACTTGGTAGGCCAAGGGCTACCAGGGCTGTCGCGAAAAGGGGCTTTTGTGTATACTACTACTACTACTAATAATAATAATATTAATAATAATAATAATAATAATAATAATAATAATAATAATAATAATAATAATAATAATAATAATAATAATAGTGATGCAACAAGACTTAACGTGGTCCTTGAATTATAATGATAATCTACAACCTGTTTTCCAGTCAGTGACCGGGTCAGGAATGGAATGAATGAAGCCCCCATCCTGCGGCGAGGATAGGAATTGTACCGGTTGCCGAGACCTGCCGCACTCCTCAGGGGCAATGATGAATGCCTGACAGATAAAATGAAATGATGTTGGAGAGTCTTGCTAGAATGGAAGACTGTATTTGACGCAAGCGGCCTCGCAATGAGAGTCAAGTTCGCTTGGAGTCGCGAGGCTTCATGCGAAGCGACCGTGCGGTCCCGCAATGCGCATCAAGTTAACTTGGAGTCGAGAGGCTTCACGCGAACCGAGACCGGTGTTCGGAGTCGATGGAGTCGACGCTCTCGATTCTAGGCTGCAGTCGCGCGGGTCACGCCCATCCCTACCAATAAGTCTAGGCGACAACCATGCTGAGGTTTTCCGTAATAGGAAAGGAATTTTTAGTTTTAATTGTCAGGGCATAGTCAACCACGAGATGAAATTTATTGATTTCGTCACGGGTTGGCCAGGTTCTACGCACGATACCGGTAATAGAATTTTCAACAACAACAGGATTTGTTTACAATTTGAAACGGGACAGCGACGTGGATTACTCGTTGGAGATAGCGGTTACGCTTGCAGGCCATTCCTGATGACACCCCTTATTAATGTTCAAACACCACATGAGGAAGCATACAATGCCTCTCGCATTCTTGCTAGAAACGTAGTAGAGAGAACATTCGAAAGCTGGAAGAAAAAAATTCAGTGTTTACCAAGGCAGTTTACATTGAAAGTAAACAACATTGTGACTACCGTTGTACGGTACTTCATAACATTGCTGCAGATCGTGGTATCCTGGAAGAACCTACTTATTCTCTTTGGGAAGAACCTGATGAAGGGAATGACGATGGTGGACATCATGACCGACCTACACCCCAGATGTTGGGAGTTGAGAGCTGTAGTCAGAAGACGTATCATAGAACGATATTTTAACTGAAATCTAAAGTAAACAACGTTACCCTTTCTTAAATGCATTGCCGGTACCTCAATTATGTAATATCATTTGCTTCATAAAATTGTTTTATTAATGCCCTACATTCTATTTCATAATAATTCTGCACATTTATATAATAATAATAATAATAATAATAATAATAATAATAATAATAATAATAATAATAATAATAATAATAATAATGTGTCCATTAATATCAGTCATTTGAGGTTAGGTTAACACATACATTATTGGTTCCTTTTTTTTTATTTGATGGAGTTCATTCATCTGCATGAGAGTCAACTTATGCACCTCCTATTGGAATCTCATCCTTGCTGCATGGAACTCCTTCTCCTACTGAATCTTGAGTTGGTGAAGCTCTTTCATCTGGTCTATATCGAGTTCCTTCCTGGCTTGCTGATATGACATTGCCGCAGCTCGTGGTCTAGTCGCACATTTGGACATACCGGTACTCTTTCTTGGTTCTGTGGTTTCCTTTTCAGCTGATGATTCTGCCAGTAATGTAGGCTCACTCTCAGCTCCCGATGTTTCTCGTACTTCAGTGAATTCATCGTACATCTGTTCCGTATCCTCTTCATCTATGAATCCATCGGTGTCAAACTCACTGGGAAACCTCAGATTAAGGCGAGTTACTACACTTTTCACCGTTGCCAGAAAACTGTCATCCTTGTCTCTTTTGTACTAGGCCCTCCACCAGTTGCAATACTTTGGTTTCTTTGTTCCATTTTGTGTTGTCTGGATCTAAATTTATTATTGTTCCAACACCTTTTCAACTGGTCTCCACTTCTCTTGCTTGTGTTAGCTATACTACAAAATTTTGCACTAATGTCCTCCCACGCTTTTAATTTTTCTCTCATAGTAACACTGTCTTCATGTTTTCAACTATATCTTTCTTCTCTTTTACAAATTCTAATAACACTTCCCTTTCATAGTTGTTGAAGACTGGCAGTTTTTTTCTTTCTTTTCTTTTCATCCATCGTCAAGAAATTAAAATTAACTGTATTGGAGTGAATTCATGTAGAGTCCAATGCGATCTGTAATGCAGGGAACAGCTGAATTTAAGAAAACAACATTGAGTGATGGGAGACACAACACTGCTTTTCTATTCTTTTCATTACTAACTTCATATCTTATTCTTCACATCGTAACTTACCAAAGTCTACTTACGCCAGAGTCTACTTTGTAAAAGCTGCATCTATGAAACGGACTTCCACGAAACTCTACTAAGCGAACTTACGTAAGTCGAAGTCAAAGTCTCGTTCATGAATACGACTCTTAATTCTTCTAAATCATTTATGATCTCTGTGAACCAAGTGTTGTTTTGTTTTTTCAGAAGTAACTAAATAACTGCTTTACTAGTCGGGTTTCTGGCTGTCTGAATATATGACAAAAAATGGCAATTCTCCTTCTCCGCATTGTATCTATTATTGATTCGCTTTCACGATATACCACTTCTTCTTCTTCTTTATCTGTTTACCCTCTAGGGTTGGTTTTTCTCTCGGACTCAGCGAGGGATCCCACCTCTGCCGCTTCAAGGGCTGTGCCCTGGAGCTTCAGACTCTGGGTCGGGGGATACATCTGGGGAGGATTACCAGTACCTTGCCCAGGCAGCCTCACCTGCTATGCTGAAAAAGGGGCTTTGCAGGGGGATGGGAAGATTGGAAGGGATAGACAAGGAAGAGGGAAGGAAGCGACCATGGCCTTAAGTTGGGTACCACCGGGCGAGTTGGGCGTGCGCGTAGAGGCGCGCGGCTGTGAGCTTGCATCCGGGAGATAGTAGGTTCGAATCCCACTATCGGCAGCCGTGAAGATGGTTTTCCGTGGTTTCCCATTTTCACACCAGGCAAATGCTGGGGCTGTACCTTACTTAAGGCCACGGCTGCTTCCTTCCAACTCCTAGGCCTTTCCTATCCCATTGTCGCCATAAGACCTATCTGTGTCGGTGCGACGTAAAGCCCCTAGCAAAAAAAAAAAAAGTTGGGTACCATCCTGGTATTTGCCTGGAGGAGAAGTGGGAAACCACATAAAACCACTTCCACGATGGCTGAGGTGGGAATCAAAACCACCTCTACTCAGTTGACCTCCCAAGGCTGAGTGGACCCCGTTGAAGCCTCCGTACCACTTTCCAAATTTCGTGGCAGAGCCAGGAATCGAACCCGGGCCTCCATGGGTGGCAGCTAATCACACTAACCACTACACCACAGAGGCAGACGATATACCATTTCATTAGGTAATAATCTCTATTGCCCATCAACTTTGTGTTTCTTATTGATGATTGTCCTGATGATTCTTTTATCTACTTTCTGCATTTTATCGGTTGTTGATTTAGTGTTCAACTTGAAGAGTGTTTCAGTAGCATAGTTGCTTCGGGTTTTACAACTGTATTGTAATGTCGAAATTTAGCATTCATTAGCTTTTTTTTTTTAAATAAGCTAGGTGATTTGCTGTCCTGTTTTCAGTTTAGATGTTCTGCTGTCGATCAATGTTTTCTCTTTTGTGTTCCAGGTTATAATTTCCTCAAGATATTTGAACTTATTCACAATCTTAATTTGTTTGCCATTGTTGAGGTGAATGGCTGGTGTTTCAATTCTGAAGGTCGGCAACATTTCAGTCTTTTCAAATGACCAGGCGAGTTGGCCGTGCGGTTAGGGGCGTGTGGCGGTGAGCTTGCATCCGGGACATAGTGAGCTCAAATCCCACTGTTGGCAGCCCTGAAGATGGTTTTCCGTTTATTTCCATTTTCACACCAGGCAAACGCTGGGGTTGTACCTTAATTAAGGCCATGGCCACTTCCTTCCATCTCCTAGGCCTTTCCAATCCCATCGTCGCCATAAGACCTGTCTCTCTCAGTGCGATGTAAAGCCACTAGAAAAAAAAAAATGTCTTTCCAAACGAGATTTGCAGTCCGATTTTTTCAGCAATTTTCTCGAGTTCTTCAATTTGAAATTTAGCTTCTTCCACACTTCTTACTAGTACCACAAGATTGTCTGCAAATGCTAGGCAATTAGGTTTAATATTTCTGCCTATCTTGATGTTTGAATGACATTTCTTTATCCATTCTCGCATGACTTTCTCCAGGGCACAGTTAAACAATAATGGCAAGAGTCCATCTCCCTGTCGAAGTCCAGTGTGGATTTCAAATGGCTCAGACAAAATGAAATGGCGTATGGCTTTTAGTGTCCGGAGTGTCCAAGGACAAGTTCGGCTCGCCAGGTGCAGGTCTTTTTGATGTGACTCCCGTAGGCGACCTGCACATCATGATGAGGATGAAATGATGATGAAGACAACACATGCACCCAGCCCCCGTGCCAGAGAAATTAACCAATTATGGTTAAAATTCCCGAACCTGCCGGGAATTGAACCCGGGACCCCTGTGACCAAAGGCCAACACACTAACCATTTAGCCATGGAGCCGGACATGGCTCAGACAATTTGCCTCTAAAGTTGACTTTCGACTTAGTATTCTTAAGAGTGATTCCAATAAGATTGATCAGTTTTTGGTGTAAACCAAATTCTTTAAGGACTTCCATTAGTGACTCACGAAGAATATGCTGTCATAAGTTTTTTTGAAATCAACAAAAGTGATGATTAATCTCTTGTTCCAAACTCTATGGTGTTTCATGACCCACTTAAGTCTGATGATTTGATCGGAACAGCTTCGTTCCTGGTCAAAATCCTCCCCGATATTCTCCCACTTCCTGGTCAAGTTGTTCCTGAATTCTTGTATATATAATTTTAGACAAAATCTTATAAGTAACATCAAGCAGAGATATAAGTTTTTACCGTGATAATTACTGGAATCCGATCTATCACCTTTTTTGTGCAGTGGCTAGATTATTGCTATAGTCCATTCCTCAGGCATTTTTTCAGTATTCCAGATGTCTATGATATGTTTATGTAAATTTTGAAGGGTTTGTTTATTTGCATTTTTCCATAGTTCTGCTACCAATTGATTCTCTCCTGCTGCTTTGTGGTTCTTGAGGGAATTTATTGCTTTGAATTGAATTGTTCTTTTGGATCTTCACAGTTAAGTAATTCTTTAAAATAGTCGGCCATAATTTTAGCATTATCCCTATTATTGTGTGCCATTTTCCCAATTTTATTTTTTAACGTAAGTGTAGGTGGAGTTGTACTATGATTGATATTGTAGGAATGTTTTGTGTTCTTTGCAGGATTTTTTGGTTTTCCGTTGTTGGTCAGATAACCAGGCTTTATGCCTTTCTTGAATTGCACTGTCACATTCCTCATTCCACCAGACATGTTTCTTTCTCCGCTTAATGGGAGCAATTTCCTCAGCTACAGTTTTCAGTTTGTTAATTATCGTCCCCAATTTGTCACTGAGTGGATTGAGATTTTTGTCTCTGTTTAGGTGTTAACTTTATTTTAATTTTTGATATATAATGATCTGAATCAATGTCAACCCCCCGGAGGACTTTCACATTATAAACTTCTTTGTAGTAATCTCTATCCATGGCTACGTGGTTAATTTGAAACCCCCTACCAATTTTACATTAGGACATTTTCAAGTCATTAATTTGTGTGGTTGTCACTTAAATCTTGTGGTTTCCAAAATAAGTCCATGGTCCTCACAAAATTCAATTAATCTATGCCCATTTTTTGTTTGTGAATTTATGAGCTGGCCATCTTCCCACTACTGTACGATGTTTTCTTTCTTGCCCTATTTTGTCATTGAAATTTCTCAAGCAAGAGTTTAATGTTTAGGCCTAATATCAGGGATGTTTAATAGTAGATGGTTCAGTGCTTCCCAAAATTTGTCAGTTTCTTCTGTTTCTTTGGCATTTTTGTCGTTTGTTAGGGCATGGACATTTGTCAGAGTATAAGTTTTATTCCCCACTTTAATTGTTAATGTTGCCATTCTTGGAGAGGTTATGGACTAGGAATCCCATTTGAAATTGGTGAATATTTATTATTATTATTATTATTATTATTATTATTATTATTATTATTATTATTATTATTATTATTATTATTCCCTTTTCCAGATTCTCTCTGGGTACGGTAGTGTACCAAAGCACTCCTCCTTAGTCGATCTTTCCACCATTCCTCTTCTAGTACTTTATTGCTGTTGACTCCTCTATTTGCAATACAGTCCACAACAGAGCTCCTCCATCTCATTCTAGGCCGTCTCCTTGGCCTCTTTCCAGTCTCTCTATCCATGAATGTTCTCTTTGGTATTCTCTCTCCTGGCATTCTCATCGTGTGTCCAAACCATTTTAGCTTTGCTATATCAATCGCTTCTTAAAGTTTACACACTCCCACGCTTCTCCTTATTTCCTCATTTCATATTCTATCTCGTCTTGTCTTTACCTGTATGCTCTTCAAGAACCTCATTTCAGCTGCTTTTATCTTACTTTGGTTCCGCTTAGTCAACGTTCAGGCTGCTGAAACATAGGTCAGTATAGGTTTATAACAGGATGAGTATAAAACCTTCTTGCACTTCATTGGCACATCTTTGTTCCATAAAATGTCTCTCACACACTGGTAGAAACTTACAGAATGCTGTATTCTTAAATCAATTTCTCCATCCTAATTTCCATCTTGTGACATCACGCTGCCCAAATATTAAAAAATTTTCACTACTTCAGGAGGTTCATTTTGTATTTTACTTCTTGTCATGATCAAAGTCTTGCTTTTCGCAGTACTAATCTTCATTCCAAAATTTCTTATCTCGTCATTCCATAAATCGACTTTTGTCTGTACTTTCTCTTCATTATCTCCCCAAACTACAATGTCATCAGCAAAGAGCATAGATTTTACTTGCTCACCCATCATCTTCTCCTTGATATTACAGTATGTAGAATTCTATCCATGATGATAATGAAGAGTATGGGAGACAATACACTTCCCTGTCTTAAACATGTCTTAACTCTGAACCATTCAGTTTTACCCACTTTGATTCTAACACAGCTTTTACAATTTTGATACAGTGCTATTACCATGTGCATTGTTTTGTTCCCAATCTGTATCTCTGTCAATGTTTTCCATACCTAATTCCTTGAGACACTGTCATATGTCTTTTCAATATCTAGAAACGTTACTACCCTGTCCTTTCCATATTCCCAATACCTTTCCATCATTTGATGCAATGTAAATATTGGTGTCTGGCCAGTTAATCTGCTATGGTTATGGAGTAAACCATACAGCCAGTGTCCCCTGCCAAGTGTTGGGCAGCGGTAAATAGCCTGACCCACAATAAGGACCAATGGCTAAGGGCAGAGGAGTCTTTATAGAAGGGAAATGGGCCCTCAATGGAGGAAATGCCACTGAAACCCCATGTCAATTGTAGCGTCTGTACTCAAGAGAGCGGCTACAAAAGGCGTCTGTTTTCCATGTTAGGAGCAGCCTACAAGTTTCTGCTGGCAGTAGCTCTAAAATGCCCTTGGGAGTGGCGAACCCATCATAATAAAAGCCTGTATGGTGACAAGTGATGACAAGTTTTATTATTATTATTTTAATTTTCTTTTTACGAGCGAATGGACCACTAAGGATCATGCTACAACTTTATTTCTTTCTCTTCATGCAGAGTTTTCTCTGTGTCCAATACTCCTTCATGCGTTCGCTGGCCTGCTTCCATTGTTCATCTGTTCAGGCTCTTCCGGTCTTCCTAGTTCTTCCTGCGGCTTGAACACCTTCCAAATTCTTCAGTGTGTTCCTAAACGCATTCCTTTCTAACAGCTGGTCTTCCAAGATGCTTAACCTTTCCATATCCTTCTTCATTTCCTTAATCCATGCTGTAGTGGTCTTTTTTCCCCAGAAGTAGTCAAATTTATTATTATTATTATTATTATTATTATTATTATTATTATTATTATTATTATTATTATTATTATTATTATTATTATTATTATTATTTAAAGGGTGTGAGTAGAGCTGTAAGAGGATGAAGAAATATTGGAAGCATAGAAATACTAATTTTTTGTTTGTTTTTTGTATAAATTGACATGTGGTCCTATGTTGGCCATAAAATGTTACAATTACAATTTAATTACTGTATTTTTTTTTTGTTATCTATTGCATACCTTGAGAGACATGGCTTTGTTGTTTATTCTTTTAGGTTGGTGATCCTGAGGAAGTAACTGCTTTGGGAGGAGTCTTTGGTCCTGGACGAACAAAGCCACTTCCAATTGGCTCAGTGAAATCCAACCTTGGCCATTCTGAACCTTCTTCCATAATGTCCTCAATCTCAAAGAGTATTCTCTGCATGGAGATGGGAAAGTTATTGCCCAACCTGCATTACGACACTCCACACCGTCAAGTTAAGGATTTATTGACTACATCTTTCAAGGTAAATACTTATGAATATAGCATCTACAGTCTGTATATACAGTATATGTACAGTATTTAAAGGGTATGAGTATGTCAGTAGCACAGGTGGGATCTTTTCTGGGGAGAGCTTTGATGATAAGATGTCTTAACTGTGGCAAACCTTATGCAGCAAAATAGTGTTCACTATGAGGAGATGAAATAAAGATATGTTTATGATACCTGATATTTTAAAGTCAGTGTTAATCAAGCTACCATATATTATTGCTATTCTTATACAGGATACAAAGTATTTTATTCCGTATTTGAAATAAAAAGTTAACTGAACTGTAAATTGTAGAAAACAGGTGGAATTTGACTCAACAAGGAACTCCAGGCTGCAATTCTTTGACCACTTCATGAACAGTTAAAAGTTATTTCCCTGAAAACTTCTGTTTTTAGGGCCACACAGTTTAAGTCTTGAACAGATATGGCGTGCACTTGACAATGTCAGCAGTTATACTAAGCTTTGTTGTACACTGAGAGGCAACAGGATCACGTATTGCCACCAAATGATATTGCCAACTTCTTAAAATTATGGTCAATATCACTGTGCAAGAGAACTGGTGTATGGTAACCAACAGGAGTATTTGTATGAAAGACAAGAAAGTGTTTCCTGGACAGACAGCTGTGTTCCTATATTAGTAGTGCTTGCTTGTAAACTATAAAGAGTTAAAGCAAAAATAACTTTCTTTGCCATTATCATCTGCAGAACAAAGTAGTCATTTGTTAAAAGAGAGGAAAGTATCAGAGCTTTAGTCCCTTTAGCATCTCCCAAGGCTGTGCCACTGAGTATGCATAATTCCTTGCATTCAGAGTGTAGAACACATTCATATCCTATGAGGTGACTAAAAGGGTAAAACCAAGGTGCTGTCAACCTGCAAGTTTGGGCAGACTACCATGGAGCCTGTAGCTTACTCTGGTAGGCAACTTGCACTAACTTGTACCAGGCTCCATACTTTCATCTTTCCTATCTGACTTCTCATGGTCAACTCTTGTTCCTTTTTTGACCCCATTTGTTTTAGGTTTATGAAGTCTAGGAAGTCTTTGAATTTACACCCGTCATGTTTTTTCTATTTCTGAAAAAGAAAACATTTAATTAGTAACAGTATGACATGTTCCGTTCCTGACAGATCATCATCAGATTTTATCAGATAAAATTTTAAAAATTATTATTGATTAATTACAGACTATAAACTTAATTTTATCCATATTGATGGCTAAACTCTTACAAAAGCAGTATTTATTGTCCTCCTAAGTGAATACATTAGTATCATCTTGTAAGATGAATGTTATTTGGACATGTTTTAACTTGCTACATGTCATTTTCAGTTAAACACCTTGAATTAAAATAACATTAAAATTAACATTATGAAATAACATTAAAATATTGCTAAAAGTTCATGATAATGTAAAATGGAAGGTACAAGTGGGCATGTTATCTTGTGTGTTCCGGTCTCAATGCTGCGAGGCTCAGTCTCTTGTCCATGAGTATAAACTTGAATATTTTCCATCCATGTGTCTCTTCGACCGCCAACCTATTATAGAGACATTGACATCACTAGGTTTTGTAGACATGTAGATAAAGTCTGTTTATCAGGTCGTTATCATCCTACTGTATGTGAAAGTGACTGTCTGACCGAGAATCAAGCGGTCATTACCGAACTTGACACCCAAAAGGGCGACCAATGGCTATGGGCAGAGGAGTCCTCCCTTTGGAGGCCAAGTGAAGCCTTTGTGTAAGAAATGACTCATACATTCAGCAGAAAAGAGAAAATGATCAATGGTTTAGATCAGGGCTTCTCAAACGCCCAAAATCTCACGCGTGCAAACAGCGGTGCAGAGTTCCTTGCACAGTGTATTGGTCCCGCTCGGCTTGGCTCAGACCAACGCTTCGTTTCTGGGCTACTTGGCTAAGCTCGGCTCAACTCAGCTCAGATTTGGAGCGCTACGGAGCAAGTGAGGAAGAGGGAGACAGGGGGAGCGAGCAAGACAGACGTGGGGAAAGAGAGAGACAGCGCTATTGCTCCAAATCGAGGAGTGGGGGTCTGCACTCTGGTCATCCAAGTGAAGTCATCTTTTGCACCGTGCACAGTGCATGCACCAGACGCATGCACCCTGAGAGGCCCTGGTTTAGATGGTGGGAGTGGAACCCATTTCCAACGGCAGATAAAACGCAAGAACTTCCTGTCAGCAATGTCTGTACTTCAGTGAAATCCTGAGGAGAAGCCTAAAGTTACATCTTTCACTAGGTATAAAATGCTTCTGGGAGTGGTGACCCCACCATAATAATATCCTATACACAATATAGTACATCTAAACTTGCCTCGAGAAAAGTTAGGGCATACACTGCAAGTGATGTGCAGTTCCTTGAGTACTAGGAGAACTGTTAAAAATGGGCAACCAGTAACGAATATTATGAATCTGGGCATAATCAGCCTTATCACCCTGACAGGAAAGGCAGAAGAAGTGGTGGATTTTATGCAGAAAGAGGGTATAGAAATCGTGAGGTTGAGCAAAGCTAAATGGAAGGGGAAATGAAAGAAGAGAATGAGGAAAGGCTATACACTACTGGAGTGATGGCAGAGAGGCGAAAAATGGAGTGGGCCTGATAATTTCAAAACAGCCAGAAGAGTATGTGGATATGACTGAGTACATCAGCGACAGCGTAATAAAAATTAGACTGAGAATGAGGAACGAAGTGAAGGACTTTATACAAGTGTATACATGCACAGACAGGGAACAAAAAGGAAGATATTGAGGAATTCCTGGAGAAACTAGACAAGGAGATAACTGATGTCAAAGTGACTATAAGGGGTGACTTAAATACACAGGTGGGAAACGAAAGACAAGAAAAGAAGAAGTAATCAGACCACATGGATATGGGGAAAGGAATGAAGAAGGAGAGAAACTGGTTGAGTTTTATGAGAGGAATGAAATAATAATAATAATAATAATAATAATAATAATAATAATAATAATAATAATAATAAATGATTGTGGGCAACACATGGTTTCAGAAGAAAAACAGCAAGAAAATTACAAGATATGCCTGGTGTGACCCCCTGTAGGGACACCAAGACCATGACGTCGGTGTGGGGGATTGTGTGCTTGTTGATCCCCAGGGCTGTGCGAGCTCAGAATTACACATGCTAGATCCCTCGGTGTAGGGTCAGACTAACCAATTGTGTCCTGAGTTGCTTGAGAGGTGTCTGTGCTCTTTATTCTTCATTTTTCTACCTTTCTATTCTCACCTTCTTAAATTTAATTTCTCTTCCTGTCTAGCCAACCTCTCTGCCTCAGGTAGAATAAGTTTGTTTGGAGGATTCGCCCTTTCCCAATCACAAGTTTTGGGTTGTAGCAAAGGGATGCGTGGCTACTGGGAGAGTAGTTCTACGCGACCCCCTCCATACACCAGGTGCCTTTGGAGTATCTTCTTTGGTACTACCCAGGGCTCTGCCGAAGGTCAAACTCATATTTCCTGGGCACTCATGGGACAAAAAACAGAACTTTCTTCTTCTTCTTCTTCTTCTTCTTCTTCTTCTTCTTCTTCTTCTTCTTCTTCTTCTTCTTCTTCTAAACCTTCAAAGGGTGACTCCCTTCTAAAAATGGCATCTAACATTGCAAAGAAATGTAAGCTGTATACTCCAGTGCCTGTGGATTATACAAGATGGAGACGCACCAATCCCTGAACTCCTGCAAGGGTGTTATATTTCACAGGGATTTGGTTAAGCCTTCCGATGTCACCATGATCCGATACCCAGCACATTGGCATGTAACCGACGTGAAGAGGTTGACGAGCTGCTCATTATGGGCGCTTTCATCCTCGCCTTCGACGCGGAGACCATGCCTAAAAGGATAAAAGTGGCAATGTACCGACTGACTGTTTGTCCATATATTCGAGCTCCAGTGAGGTGCTATAACTGCCCAAAGTTTGACCACACCTCATAGCAATATCAAGGTTCAACAACCTGCAAAATGTGTAGAAAGTGCGAGCGTGCTGGGGTTGACTGCACATCCCACCTACGTGTGTCACCTGTCCGGGAATGCTTGCTCTAATCTCAGGAGTGCCCCACATTCAAGCAGAAGAAGATGATCCAGGAGATAAAAACACTGGATAAGTTTGTGACCTGTATTTGTGGTATTTGATGAGGATTAAAAGAAGAATCATCATTTCAGAATTTTGTTTTGTATTCTATAAAGCTATTCTGTGTTATTTAATTTTGGAAATTATTATTTGGACTAGAGAAGAAGAAGATTATTTATGTAACTTGAAATTATGTGTATAAGGTATTTGGTGATATTTCATTATATGTTAGGAAAACATGAACAGTATTGGAATATTTAAATTGAAGATCCTTCTAGAACTACAAAATTAATTTTGTTATTGTGTAAAGTTCATAATTTAAATAACAGTGTAATTAGCATTTGTACACTTTAGGTAATAACTTTTGTGGCAGGGTGTAGCAACACATGCCGTCATTAATAGGATGTTTCTAGTTATTTCCGGTTTCATCAGAAAGTAATGTTCAAAGTTGTGAAGGTCTCACCTCATCAAAAAGTTTAGGAGACCTTATTGGTCAAAATGACAAAGTTTCTTATTGGTGAATGTAAGAGCCGCAAGTATTCCCGTGCCCTAATTGGTTATCTTCTGATTGCCCCATTTCCGACTTTTGGCGACTAGACCAGAGCTAAGCTTGTTTCTGTTGTCTTTAATTTCTGACCAGTTAAATGAGCAGATGTCTTCTCCGTCTGTTTATGTTTTTGGATTTTAACTTTAAATGTAAAGTTTGCAGTAGTGGATACGAGTGTGAAAGATATTATCAGATACGTTTCGGCATAATTATTACTAGCCAGAAGGTGCTCCCATAATGGTGTTGCAGCAGTAGCGGCATGAATGTAAGGTTTGTCCCACATGGAAACCTGGCTAATGGAGACTGATCCTTACTGCTTAGCTGCACGTTGAGTCAGCGTTATGGTCTCCTCATCCTTAAGTTATATAATACACGCAGCATCCTAAATCTATCGTTGAGCCAACGTTATGTTATCTACACATCATTCATACTGCCGGGCAAAATCAAAACTTTTAACACAATGTTGGGATGTTTAAATCTGATCCTCGTTGAAACTCGAACACATGAAGTGAAATTCGCTACATAAATAAACTCGAACCTGAAAATATTACTGTGTCTATTTCCTACAGTAAAGCATGAAATTAAAATTAAACAACCTGCTGGAATAGTTGAATCTATTCCTCAATGCAATCTCATACCATGCAGTGAAATTCGCTAAATAAAAATAAACTCAACTCTCGTTTGATATTACGTAATATCACTGAAAACAATAATCACTTCCATTATTATTATTATTATTATTATTATTATTATTATTATTATTATTATTATTATTATTATTATTATTATTATTATTAAAGCGTCTTTATTGTGGCGAAGTTAGGGCTCCCGGCCCTTTCTTACACTTAACCACTTCATGTATATACAATGTATATTTTATATAAAATTTAAACATATGAAATCTTTACAACCTAAAGTATTACTAAAGCAACTAAAGTATCACTAACTAAACTAAGGTGAGTAAAGTATAACTAAATTATATACAGGAACACATTGCAATAAACAACCATATTCACTCTCATTCATGCATCCCATTCACACTCAAAAAAGACTGGAAGTGCTTAAAAGATGACGCTGGCAAAGGATTTTAAATTTTGTCTTAGATTTAGCTTCCCTGATGTCATTGGGGAGTTCATTCCACCAGCTCGTGGCAGTGATCGTGAACGATCTGTTGTAGGTTGCGGTTCGATGCACAGGAATTTCTAGCGTACAGCCTGACCGGGTATTGAACAGGTGCAGGGAACTAAGGTAGCAAAATCTGGTGGATAGGTAAGGAGGAGTGTTTTCAGAAAGCACTTGATACACCAAAGTAGTTGCGTGGAGTCTACGTCTGCCATTCAGTTGTAACCAAGATAATTGTGTATAGAATGGGGATACATGGGCGTATGGTTGTATGTCGAATGCATACCTGATGCATGCATTTTGGGCACGTTGCAGTCTCATGCTTTGCTCATTATTGATATCAATGAAAACTGTATCACAGTATTCGAGAATTGGAAACAAGAGTGATTGAATGAGCTTTATTTTCAAGGACTGAGGAAATATATTTTTAAACCGCTTCAGAGGATGCAGGCTTTGATATACCTTTTGGCACACTTTCATCACATGTTGCGACCAGTTCAATGTTTCGCTTATAGCCACACCAAGATTCATAACTGTTTCACAAAATGGAATAATGGTATTGTTTAGTGCTACAGGAGGAATTTCGTATTGTTTTAAGATGTGTAAATTTTTCGAAGTACCAATGATTATTGCTTGCGTTTTAAGAGGATTAATTTTGAGATTGTTACTCAATGCAAAATTACTTATGAGACTTAAATCAGCATTAACTTTTTCTACAGCACTCTGAATTTTATCAGTTCTTGAGTGGTAGTAGATCTGCAGATCATCAGCATAAAGATGATACTTGCAATGTGTAATCGATTTGGCAACATTGTGTAAGTAAATTGCAAACAGCAATGGTCCAAGTACAGACCCTTGGGGGACACGGAGGGGTTTGTTAAGCCACTCAGATCTGCTATTATTTACTTTGACACACTGACGGCGATTTTTGAGGTACGAACTGAAAAAGTTTATTGCCGTCTTGCTGAAATTTAATGAATCCAATTTTGAAAGTAGCAGTTGAGGAACAACAGTATCAAAAGCACTAGAAAAATCAAGTAGAACCAGTACAGTCACTTGTCGAGTGTCCATTGCCTGTCGGATATCATCAGTTACTTTCAGTAGGGCAGTCGTTATGCTGTGTCCTTTCTTGAAACCAGATTGGTAAGGGTCAAGCAGTGAGAAGTTAGTTAAGTAAGTGAGGACTTGTTCGTGTACCAAGCGTTCTAGTACTTTGGAAAGGGGTGGGAGAATGGATATAGGGCGATAATCTGATGGTAAAATAGGAGAATTCTTCTTAGGAATAGGAATGACGATACCGTGCTTCCACACAGTTGGGAATACTCCCTGTACGAGGCAATGATTAAATATATGCGTCAGAATAGGTAATATGGCACCAATAATATTTTTTATGAAAGATAATGGTATGTTGTCATTACCCGGAGCATCAGACTTGAGGGAGTAAATTACACGCTTCACATCGTTCGCCCCAACTTTTTTGAAAGTGAATTTTACTTGATTTACTCGGGAATGAGCATTTATGGCGTTAATATCATCATCAGTTAGGTCATCAACTAGTTGATGATGATGATGATGATTATTATTATTATTATTATTATTATTATTATTATTATTATTATTATTATTATTATTATTATTATTATTATTATTATCATTATTATGATAGTTAGCATCATAGTCATTATTGTCAGTAATATCATTATTAGTGTATGCTGCTTTCGTAAAATGAGAATTTAGATCATCAAGTGGTATACTGGGTGTCTGCATGGTCAGGCTGCGACCTATACCTATCTGATGCAAATGTTTCCATATTAGTGCTGAACTTCGTCTGTTTGTTATCTCTTGAATATATTTATACTTGCTGTTACGAATTAATTTCTTAACTTGATTTCGAAGAATACGGTAATTTTCGAAATCGCTAGTGCTTTCAGTTCGCCTAAATCGCCTATACCATGCATCACGATTTGCCATGACCGACTTAATTTCATTTGTTAGCCAAGGAGACGAAGGTTGAGAAACTCGAATTTGCTTCTTCGGAGCGTGTTTGTCATACAGTCCTAATATTAAAGAGTTCAGTCTGTCAACCTTATCATCAATGTCATTAGTCAGTAGAATGTCATTCCACGGCGATTGATATGCTTCATTTCGTATTATCTCAGTATTAAAATGGTTGAAGTCTCTTCGCATTATGTACCTGGTTTTGTACTTTGGTGCCTTGAGAGAGTAACATACGTATATGAGATCGTGGGTCGAAATACCTGGTACAGCAAGCTGTCCATGTTTTACCACTTTCTGCGGATTGTTTGTTATAATAAGGTCAATCAGTGTGTGAGACGTGTGGTTTATTCTGTGAACATGGTTAGTCGCGTCTAGTGTCAGTATATTGTAATCCATGCCATGGAATAAGTTTTGTAAGTATGTTGATTCGTTACTTGGACGATATTCATGGCACAATTCGAGTGTGAGACTCCAACTGACCTGTGTTAACACTCCAAACAGGTATCACCGTGAACTGTCCAGTGAAGTAACTTCCCATCGATCTATGCAAGCTAAACTCTTGTTCTTATAAATTCATTTTTCACACCCACAGTGTTTCCAGTCAGCGATATTTTTGTCTCGTAAAGATACAGAATAGAATTCAATTTACAATAATCAAGTATTATCTTGATCATGTGTTAGAATGTATCTTGTTCGTGAGGTCAGCTATCACAAAATGCACTTCGCTGGTATCAAATAAAACCGTCATGTAGACTTAATTGCCATTACCTACAGTCTTACATAAAGTAGTAATCATGGGAGAACATCAACTTGTTCTTAAAATAGGCGTTACAACGTGCTCACTTGGATTTGATATCCTTTATATTCATCAATCATTCTAGATTGCTACAGGACATTGTTCCTCTTAAACAGCCTCAACCTATACACCATGTCACAAAAATTCCTCTTCGTCAAAATACAGGGCCTCTTATCCTTGGCATCCTGTTTATGCTACATCACTCCATAAAATACATGCTTACTCTTTCTTTAACATCTTCCTAACTATTCTCACAATATTTCATTTCCATTGCAATACAATACAAGCGATCCCATGTCCTACTTTATAATGATCTCACAATTAACTTCTCGAAATTCTTCTTGACCTCAGTAACAAAATAGCATACCATGATTTTCTGTTTCACATATACACGGTGTCACAAAATTTGTTTCCCAAAAATAATGACTTATGATTTTCTTCACTGGATTTTGATATAAACCGAAAATCTCGCTTGACATTACTGTTGAACACATAATTTATCATCTCAGTTTTATCCTGACATGAATATTATATATATATATATATATATATAATTCGCTGGGGCCATCAAGGACCACGTTAAGTCTTGTTGCATTTGACACTGAACTTGGCCTTCTTTAGAGCCCAAATTTCCCTCATTCTTTGTGAGTGGGCCTGCTTATGCTCCTCTGTCCAAGGGGCACCGTGTCTTCTCTTCGGCTGCTCGTCTCGGTTTAGCCCGTTCGTCAATATTTTCTTGCGGAAGAGATCTCCGTTAAGGGCGTCTTCAGCTGAGATATGGAGCATTTGCAAGTCTTCTTTGGTATTTCTAAACCAGGGAATTGTGGTTTTGGGGTTTGAATCAAAAAAGTGAAAGATTTCTTTAGTTAACTTTCTTCCGTCCATTCTTTTCAGATGACCGTAAAATCGTGCCCGTCTTTTTCTGATTGTGTCAGTAATTTTCTCTATTTTGCTGTAGACTTCCTTGTCTTATTTCTTTTGATGGATTCCATTTCTGTACTTTGATCCCAAGATTCCTCTCACAATTTTGCGTTCTCTTTTCTCCAGTTCTTCAAGTAGTCCTTTGTTGGCATTTAGAGACAGGGTTTCGGCTGCATATAGAACTACTGGCTTCAGAACTGTTTCATAGTGACGTATCTTGGTGTTTTGGGAAAGGCATTTTTTGTTGTAGATTGTGCGGGATGTTTGGTAGGCTATTTCCAGTTTGCGTACTCGCTCCTGAAGTGCTTCTTTGTCCAGTCCATTTTTAATGATGATCTCACCCAGGTATTTGAATTTGTCTACTCGGGTGATGTCCCCGTATTTTGTATGGAGTTTTGGTGGAGCCTCTTTGATGTTAGTCATTACTTCTGTTTTTTCAAACGATATCTGCAAACCAGTTTGTTCGGCAATTTCCTTTAAAATTTCAACTTGAGCTGTAGCGGTTTCTATGTCGTTTGAGAGAACAGCAATATCATCGGCAAATGCTAAGCAGTCTGTTACGATCCCCTTGGATTTGGTTCCTATTCTCAATGGACTGTAGTTGGTTTCCTGTAATCTCACCCGCCAGGTTCTGATGATCTTTTCAAGAACACAGTTGAAGAGTATCGGGGATAGCCCATCACCTTGTCGGACTCCTGTTTTGATGTCAAAGGAATGCGAGAGACATCCGTGGAACTTCACCTTGGATTTTGTATCTGTCAGGGTGGCTCTAATTAATGCCAGCAGTTTCAAATCAACTCCAAATTCATTTAAGATGTTTAGCAGGACTTCCCGGTCAATGGAGTCATACGCTTTCTTAAAGTCCACAAAGGCAGACACATACTGCTTGGACCTTAGCGTACAATATCTGATGATCGTTTTGAGATTTTGGATCTGTTCAGTTGTTGAGCGACCTTTTCTGAACCCTCCTTGGTATTCACCTATTTGATGTTCGACTTGTGCTTCCAAACGCTCCAGGATGGCAAGTGATAGAATTTTGTAAGTCACGGGTAGCAAAGATATTCCTCTGTAGTTGTTGATGTTCTTCATGCTGCCTTTTTTGTGTAATGGATGGATCAAAGCTATTTTCCAATCTTCGGGTAGGGTCTCCTTGTTCCAAATTTCTTCTATTTGCTTTTGCAAGATATCAAGTGATTCCTCTGGGGCATATTTCCATAGTTCTGCTACTACTGAGTCTTTCCCCCGGCGCTTTGTTATTTTTGAGACGGGCAATGTGGCGCTTGATTTCATCTCTGTCAGGTGGTCTGGAATCTGGGTACCTGAGTAAGGGTTCCTTGGTCTCAATGGCGCTTTGAGGTTTAGAGCAATTAAGCAAATTCTTGAAGTAATCTGCCAGAATGCTGCAATTTTCTTCATTTGATGTCGCCAGTGTGCCGTCCTTTCGCTCAAAGCATAGAGATGGTGGTTTATAGCCAGTGAGTTTGCGTTTGAAGGCTCTGTAGTACTCTCTGCTTTCATTCTTCCTAAAGTTTTGTTCTATCTTTTCAATGAGAGATTTTTCGTATTTACGTTTCTCAGTTCTGAACACCCTAGCTGCTTGGGCACGTTGGGTTTTCTAGGTTTCCCAATCATTTTCTGATTTCGTAGAGTAGTACTATTTCCACGCATTGAGTCTTTCTTGGAGGACTGATTCGCAGGTACTATTCCACCAGGCATGCTTTTTGCCTCTCTTGATTTCTGCAACGTCTTTGGCGGCCTCAACAAGGAGACTTTTGGCGTTGTTAAAGTCAGTGTCATTTGGTCTAGCCTGCTCCTGGAACTCCTCGACCCTATGCCGAAGTTTATCATTGTCGAAGCGTATAATCTGTTTGGTTGTCTTCCTTGTGTTTGCGGGAATTGGTTTGAATTTGATAAGAGACATATAATGATCTGAGGCCACATTGATGCCTTTCTTTACCTTGACATTCATAATCTCAGGGCTGTTTCTCCTGGAGATTGCAACATGATCAATTTGGAACTCTCCGAGAGCTTGGATGGGAGAACGCCAAGTCATTTGCTTTCTGGGTAGATGGCGAAAGTGGGTCGACATGACCTGCAGGTTGTGATTTTCGCAAATGGACACCAGTCTTTTGCCGTTGGGATTGATTCTTTTGTGAGCAGGGTAATTTCCTATAACTCTCTTGTACTTCTGTTCACGACCTAGTTGGGCATTGAAGTCACCCAAAAGAAGCTTGACATGGTGTTTGGGGACTTTGTTTAATTTTTCATCCAGTAGGTCCCAGAAATTATCAACTTTGTCTGAATCAGTCTTGTTCTTATCGTTTGTAGGAGCATGTGCGTTAACTAGGGCGTAGGTTTTGTTCGCGCATTTAATTGTGAGTATAGACAATCTGTCATTCACAGGTTCGAAATTTGCAACCGATTTAAGGATCTTGGTTCTAATAGCAAACGCGGTTCCAAGCATCACAGCTCCATTGAGGATTCCTCTTTGCGCTTTGCTCTTGAAAAATCGGTAGCCTTTGGATTCAAAAATCTCGTCATCTGGGTACCTTATTTCCTGTAGGGCCATTATGGATATCTGATTTTCGTGAAGAGCTTTGGTGAGGGTTTTCAGCTTGCCAGTTTGTGTAAGTGAATTTATGTTGAAAGTTGCTAGAAAGGTTTTAGATTTTGGCCTGAGTTTTTGACTGTTCGGGGTACACCGAGACGCTCCGACTCGTCTCTTGCATGATGTCGAGTCTCCCCCAGAATCCGAACGAGACTCGTGCGCCGTGGCGTTCACGACGAGGGATTTATCCGAAGATTTACCCCCTGGGGTATGTTTCTTGAAATGTTGTGCCATCATGCTTTTTGACTTGACTTTGCTTTAGACGGGTACCCATCCTTTTACAACTAGGGTTGTTAGCCCTAGAGGTTGCCTCAAGATGTTTTCTGGCTTCTGGTCATTTACCAGTCTTCGCCGTAGCCCTGGCAAGGGACCAGTTTTTTTTTCACGGTGGTATTTTATTTCCCTACTACCCTCTGACTCTGCTGGCGGCAGAGCCAGCGAGCTTCCCCAATTCCAATGGGACACGCCCGATGGAGGTAACCGGTAAATCCCCACACGGGCATGAATATTATTATTATTATTATTATTATTATTATTATTATTATTATTATTATTATTATCATTAGACATTTGACTTTATCACACTTACAATGGTTATTTTATCATTATCATTATTGTAACTTTTACTGGCCTGAACATTATTTCATTCATTTTTCATTTTACACTTGGCTTGAAGCAACACACATTAAATTTTTTTTTATATCTAACACTTTGACAAAAATTTGATTATGTACACTTATACAACAGTTTAAACTGCACCACTTCGTGTCAAGAACTCAACTAATACAGTTTGCGGAATCTTCCAACTCCTTCCTATCCAGATGTTTCACAGGTGTGACTGACTGTGAGACACAAGCTTATCTCCGCCAGACTTCATTTACATTTCTAACTACAAAACATTATATTTAAATTAGACAAATCTGTAATTTTGTCATCGGCATGGCATTATCTTGGCTTCATTTTATGCCAGCCACCTCGGACTTAGCCTCTCATAATTGCAGGACACATTCTTTGCTTAAAACACTAGCTTATAAATACAGATTTTACACTTGTCTTGAAGCAACACACATTACATTTTTTAAAAATATCTAACACTGACAAAAATTTGATTATGTACACAGTTCAAACCACACCGCTTCGTGTCGAGAACTCAACTAATACAGTTTGTGGAATCTTCCAACTCTTTCCTATCCAGATGTTTCGCAGGTGTGACTGACCATGAGACACAAGCTTATCTCTGCCAGACTAAAGTCCTCCCTTACCGATTACAAAAAAATAACATCGTCCACAGTAATTCAAAAGCGCTATCTATGAATCTGCTGTCTCCCTATGATAAGTTCAGGAATCCTACAATTATTATGTTTTTCTTCCCCGACCGGGATGGATGTCGTGGATACAATGTTATCAATACTTAATTTGTCTTTGTTCACTATTTACCACTTGGTAATATATTCCTCCCTCATGTCAACTGGCTTTAGAGATTTTACAAGTCTATTTAGCTCACTTTAAGCCTTCTTCTAAATGTCGCCTGACACAGATGCACACTCTTGGACCATGGAATGGTGACTGACGCACTTGCCTGAGGAGTGGGTATTTACGCATGTAGAAGGGTACTCTGCTTGGCGTTATCTACTGTGGTGCAATCATTCCAATTGATGACCGCTGGACCGATTTCTTCGAGACTCACTCCAGAGATTCCACCTATCTTTCCAGTCATGATGGTGTTATTTGCTGATATTTCCTGTTTCTTTAACGGGGCATAATTAATTAATTTCGTGCACAAGGATTCCTGTGCATTTTGACTGCATGTCCTTGACACGTGTGTTCCTCTCGGCCAACATCTCTCCAAGCCTAATTAAATACATTTCCACCCTGTGGACTTTAGCTTCATCATATATTTCACAAAATTCGTAATCACTATTTTCTTTGTTAATGACAGTGCCGAAATCTCTCGCAAGGAGGGTTATTATCCAGAATTTCATTATTAATTACCCGAACTGTTCCAACCCTGTTTGAATTGGTGGGCCGCTTCCCGCTGTGAATTGTCACACCGCAGAACACGAGGTGAGCTTGCAATAAAAATATGGATGCACTGCATCTTGTAGTTGAAATTTCAGCAAGGTAGAATTATGGGTTCAGTACAGTATCTTGATAATAAAAGGAAATGTAAGAAGTTGGTAAGAAAGAAAAGTTGGGAAGAATTTACACAAAAGATGAAAATGGATGGGGCTGGCAGTAAAAGAATGCTTTATGGAATTATGCAAAGTAATAGGAAAGAAAGATGTTACACAAAGCTGATGAAAAAGGAGGATAGAGAGTTGGTAACAAATTCAGAAGAAATAACGAGAAGATGGAAGGAGTATTTTGATAAACTGCTGAATGTGAGAAATTGTGCATAGGAGACAGTAGTAATAAGTGTGATATCTCAACAGTAGAAGATGATATAACCATGTTAGAGGTGGAATTAGCAGTCCATAAAATAAAAATGGGAAAGGCACCAGGGATGGATGAAATTAGTGCGGAAATGATAAAGGCTGTTAGACCTGTTGGACTACAATGAGTGTACAGATTATTAAAGTGCACATTCAAGCAGAAACATGTGCCAGAACACTTGGGAAAGGGAATAATAATTAGCAGAAGTGGGACTATAAAGTGTGTGATTACTATATAGGACCTGGCAAGTTGGTCGTGCGGTTAGGGGCCCGCAGCTGTGAGCTTGCGTCTGGGAGATAGTGGGTTCAAACCCTACTGTCGCAGCCCTGAAAATGGTTTTCCATGGTTTCCCATTTTCACACCAGGCAAATGCTGGAGCTGTACCTTAATTAAGGTCATGGCCACTTAATTCCCACTCCTAGGCCGTCGTCATCAGAAGACCTATCTGTTTCGGTGCGATGTAAAGCAAATAGTAAAAATAAAAATTAGGAATCACACACTTATCACAAGTGACAAAAATACTGGAAAGGATATTAGAGAGGAGAATGAGAAGAAAGGAGATTTGCAGTAAGGAGCAATATGGATTTAGAAGTGGAAGATCTACAGTGGATGTAGTCTTCAGCATGAGGAAATTAATGGAAAAAATTTGATAATATGGAAAGGATCTGGTCATGACATTCATAGATCTAACAAAGGCATACCATAGTGTTTACAGGGAGGAGGTTTGGGGAACCATGGTCAAAAAGAGATTGGGTACACCAACTATAGAAATGGTGCATGCAATGCACAACAAATGCATTAGCATTGTACAGACTCTAGTTGGAAAGATGAAATGGTTTAGAAATGAAACTGGGCTAAGACAGAAGTGTGCTGTCACCTCTATTGTTTGTAATGGTTGTGGTCATAGTTTGAATTTTCTGTTTTTGTTTGTTAGATATTGATAAAATTGGGTAGTTTTTTTTAATATGAAACCTAATTTCCTCTTGCTTCTCCAAAGATAACTTGGAAATTGTTTGCTCAACTTCCACTATTGTGGTTACTGAGTCCATCAATTTAGTTGAACTGGGTCAATTATGTTTGGAACCCTTTTCTAAGATAAAGGTTTTAACGTCATCAAAATGCTTAGCAGTCAGATTTTTAATAGGTGGATGAAAGATGTGTTCTGCATTAAAATAATCTGAATTACTGGCTTCTGAAGGATGATCATTTTTAAGTTTTTGTTGTGCACAGGTACTTCTACTTTTAAAAATCTAGAATATCCTGCTTTTTGGAAAGTACAGTATTTTAAGAATTTTAGTATTGGCATATCTCTGAAAAGAGTCCCATTCTAAAGGAACAAGTGTTGAAGTAGCACTCAAATGCGCTTCATATAACTGTGAATTAAAAAAGGATTTTTTCCTATAAAGGAATTTTATTTCATTCCTAAGCCATAAAATGTTTTTTTTTTTTTTTTTGAGTGGGTTTTCTTCTTAATTTCGTATCACCCATCTTTGGGGTTCGTCAGATCAATCACTTCTTAGATGCTTGTGCTCTTTTCTTCTCCCAATAGTTCTTCATTCTAACTGATCTCCTCCTCCTTTCCTCCTCTGGTATCTGAATCGGTTTTCTGGTGTTGTTCTTGACTTGGAACCTCTTAGTTTTGTCTTTGGTCACGGTTTTGGCTGTACCATTCTTTAACATGAGTTCAGTAATCCTAAGATCTCTCAGATCCTTTTCAACTTCCTTAAACCAATTGGGTTTAGCCTTTTTTCGTAAAAGAAGTCAAAGATCTGTTTAGTTAATCTGTCAGGATTCATTCGGAATATGTGTCCATAGAAATCAATCCTCCTTTTCCTTATTGTATCCAAAAGTCTCTCCGACTTTACATAGAGGGATTCGTTTCTATAAAAAACTTGTTTGTTATTTTGGAATTTGGGACCCATGATCTTCCTCAGTATTTTCCTCTCCTTTATTTCCAATTTCTCCATTTCTGACCTTTACTCCCCATGGGTTTTATATTGCCAAAAAAGAAAGTTTTGTTTCTCCTATGCAAAATTCAAACACTTAGGAACAAGGTCTTTCGTTAAACTTTTTTTTTTACCAATTTTTGAGATCTTTATTTTGATATTCAAGTTAGTCTTAACCTTTTTGTTTGCTGGTTTAAGATAATCCTCATAAACACAGCAAACTGAGCAAACATGAGATGGACAAATTCCAAATTATTCTAATATTTTTTTATTCAGTAATTTAATTCTTGTTTAACAATTTAATCTATCAACAAGAAGGTCTTCCAATGGGAACTTCGGCCTCAGGAATACTTGCCAAAATTTACGATGATCATTTGGAAAAGAAAATTTTCCATAGTATAAATGGAATCTCTTTCTGGGCTCGTTATGTTGATGACGCATTTGCAGTAGTTGATCGAAAAATCGTTAATGGTAATCTTATTTTGGAGCATTTGAAGAAAATAGCTGCATCTATTAAATTTATGGTGGAAACAGAACTTGATAAACCTTAGGAATTTTTAGATTTAACCATTAGTAGAGTTAACGAAAAACTTGTTTACGATATTTTTAGAAAGTCTACACAAACTTCCAATACAAGTAAACAGGACTCTCTTTGCACCGAAGCCCAGGAGAAAGTAACCTTTTTCAGTTTAGATCATAGGGCATATAATGTCCCTTTGTCAGCAAATAATTAAAAGAAAGCAAGTAAGATGAACACTATTTTTAAACTTAGGTAACAGGAATGGATATAAAAAGGTCTTTGTTGACAAAATTGTTAACAGAGTCAAAAACAAACCTTCAGCTACCCTTAATAGGGAGTCTAAAAAGAAAACTATGTCACTTCCAGTTTTAACGTTGAAAATATTTATCAGATCACAAACATTTTCAAGAAACAGAATCTCAATGTAGCATTTAAAACAGTTCACAATAAATCGACTTTTTAATGTAAAAGTCACAGTGTTACTACCAGGTCAAAATTCACAAATTCTGGAGTCTGTAAGTTAACAGTACACAGTGCCAAGCAAGCTGTATAGCTATATAAGCTACATAGATTTTTTATTTGTTACCAGGAGCATACCATTTACTGAACAACACAATAGATTTTCAGCCTTGAGTGTTCATATATCCAATTTTAATAATTATTTTTCAACTATAGAACAAGACTTGTCCATTCTCAAAATAGCCAATAAAGGTATCCTGTTAAATATTTATATGAACATTTTCATCAGTATAGATCAAAGAAATAATCCAAATGGTAATTTAAATGAAATTTCAGAAACCGTCAATATTCTTTTTGAGGAGATCATAAATACATTCTTTGTTAAAACTTCCCTAACAGACACATGTAGTCCTTCCACTTTTTCTCCCCTTTAGAATTTCCCCTCACCTCCTCCCTCTTGCCTCTGCTCACATGCTTGCTGCTCCTGACAGATGACCGGCTATCTGTAGTCCTACACAAGGATGCACGGAGGTCGCCTGGGCCAGAAAGATACAGGCGAAGGAGTAAGTATGTACTCAGGCGCTTCTAACATTCTAACATTATTATTCATGAACCTCATTCTTTCCAAACTTTTCTAATTTTTTCTCATTTTCTTTTTAGACCATAGGATACAGAGCCATTAGACCAACCCTGCAATTCAACCTTTATATTTTGAGTGAAGTTCCACCTAATTAAACCTATTTCCAACTTAATATCAGAACATCAAAAAAAATTATTTGTCTGCTAAGTGTTTTTAATTGATTATTCACAAGGTCTAAAAAACTACCATAATGATTCCCCCCCCAAAAAAAAGGCAGCTCATATTAACTTTGTAATCTCATTTCAACTTTATAGTGTTCTCTGAAGACTTAACATTTTATTTATAGATATGCTTTATAACTTAAGCAGGTTTGCTGAAGTGAGTATTTTTAATTGTGGCATTTGACTGAGATCTTAACATATAATTCAAGAAGTGTAGACATGTTATTTGAGATATAGCAGTTTATTAGGAATTCCATGTACATCTTTACTATATTTTTGTACTCTGGCTGAAGATGTCTCCCATATAGAGACAAAACATATCCCTCTATTGCTGTTCTAAACAAGAATAAAATAAAAAGTTCAGTATTGTAAGGGTGGAATTTACCCTCAAAATTGTCGTAGGTACAGCATCGTAACTGACGTAAAACCTTCAATTAGTAGTAGTAGTAGTAGTAGTAGTAGTAGTAGTAGTAGTAGTAGTAGTAGTATTTATTCATTCATCATGTCGTTTACATATTTACAGGACTCTGTTTTATACATACATAACTCTTCTAATAACATTATTACTTGAGAAATATTAACATATTAATACTTAATGCCTTTGCTGGCGAGATGTAGTGTTTACAGTGCACTATGTCTTCTGGTATGGGCTATATCAAATTTGTTACTTTCATTGACCTGTCACAGTCTCATCCTTGGCTTTGACAATATGAAAGTGACTGAGGTATGAGTGATGCTAGTAATACCATTCCTTATGCAACCAGTCCCTGTTATGAATGGTGTGAAAATATCGCTCATAGGGTCAGTTGGTGCATACGTTTCAGTGGGCTTGGCAGACTGATATGTAAGAGCAACTGCTGGCTCGGTGAGGAAAGCAACGGGAAACTACCTCACTCCTCGTTTCCCTAGTACGCCTCTTCAGTGACGCCTAGGCTATTTATGACGAAGCTGCAGAGGATCAAACCAGCCTTCGGGCTGATTACCCAACATACATACATTAATACTTAAAATAAATTGAACTTGTAACTATCTCTTGCACACATTAAATAAATAAATTATTATTATTATTATTATTATTATTATTATTATTATTATTATTATTATTATTATTATTATTATTATTATTATTATTATTATTATTATTATTATACAAAATCGCACCAACCTCAACAGAGTCGAGTAGATATCAGTAAAATACCACGTAAGGTGAAACCTTGTGTGTGGTAATTTAGAATATTAATTACATAGAGAGAAATATATTTTAAAATGATGCCTGAAGTACGAGTATGGGTATGAGTGAATTACGGATGTGATCAACAGCACATGGTGGAGCATTGAATAGAAATTGGATATGGTGACGTGATATTCTCATTTAGTTATTTCTTCCATAACAGTTTTATTATCCCTGACAAAGGATTTAAGACACTTCAGACTCATCTTCTGACCTTATGAAGTAGTTTGTAAAGAACCGGGAAGGACATTAAAGAATTTTGGAATGAAGTACAAGAAATTGCGCTTTCTTATGCTAAGTTTGGGTTTGTATAACATACAACGGTGGTACATCTTGCTGCGTGTTGAATATTCATGTTTAATGTTCTCAATTATATTTTTGTTTTGTTAATATATTTGTATATTTCAAGGGCATAGAGCTGTTTTACATTAAATATGTTTGCTTCTGCATATAATTGACTACTTGAGTATAATCTTCCTTTCTGGTACATTATTCATAATATAAGGTTTTGAACAACCTGCCAAAATTCCGTAGCTAAGAATAGACTGAACTAAGGCATAATAAACCTCTCTTAATAATTTCATACTGCATATGTATTTTAAATTAAAATATATAAACAGTTCTTCTGATTTTCTTTCTTAAATCGGTAATGTGACTTTTCCATTTCATGTTCGAATCAATTAATAATCCCAAATACTTAACATTACTTACTTTATAAATTTTGTAGCAGTTACAATTAAATTTACAGTTGATGTTGTGTACAATTAATTCATGAAAATCATTTCGTGTATCTGTTACAGAAAAATTAATAAATTTTGTCTTTTTAATGTGTAGAAATAATTCATTATTATCTAACCATGCTTTAACTTTAAGCAGTGCTCGCGTTGCTCTCTGTCTGACGAGATTCCAGCTATCACAATCAACATAAATGACTGTATCATCTGCATATGTTACGATGTGCGTATGTTCGGCATTTGCTATTGTTTTCTCTAGATAATTAATAAATAGAATAAACAATAAAGGACCTAATACTGTGCCTTGTGGGACACCCTTTATAATCCTCATCGGTGTGCTTAGATGTTGATTAATATTGACATACTGTACTCAATCTCTCAAGTAACTCTCAAGCAAATCCAGCACATTACCCCTAAAGCCGTATTTTTCCAATTTCTGGAGGAGCAAGCGGTGTGACACACTATCGAATGCCTTTCAAGGTCGAGAAATATCCATGTGGAGAGCAGAGAAGAATTAAGATTTTCGTACATTATAGTTTATTTAATGCTAAATTATCTTTTATTAAATGTTAAATATGATTAATATATGATTTCCCTGTAAATATGTAGTATAGAATTGTATAACCTCAAATACATATTGTGTATAACCTCAAAATCTATAGAGTCGAAAGCGGTAGAAAATTCCATGATGTTCGTATGTTAGACTTATTGCACTATATTTGGTATATATGAAGGGTTCTGGAAACTTCCTGTAAAGTTTTATTATCCAGATACGTGTAAAGACATTACGAATGCTGTAGATATTTCCATAGGTGTTTGTAAAATACTGAAGGAAAGTTCGAGTACCCATTCGACTAGCTGGTCAATCGATGTTTCGAGTGTGTTCCATTAGAGTGTTGTAAGAACTCTTCCAGATGTCGATAATTCTAGATGGTTGATCGAATAGTATAAATACCGAGCTGTCGAGTCAGTGAATTCAGTTCCTAGTTTTTAGTTCTTTGTTCTTGGGACTCAGGCAAGTGATGGAGTCTGAGTATTGGACTCAAGTGCGTGAGGCAGTGAATTGAAGAGGGAGTATGTTATAGTGCGCGCATCAGTGTTGTTGATATCTGTACTGGTCAGAATCGACTTCAGGGTACTCCGCTATTGAGTGTTGTATATAGTGTCATTTGCGACTGTGTTTAATTGTGTGTTGTGACGTACAGTGTAAATAAAGTAATTTATATAAGGAAGTGAACGTGTTCTTGTGTGATATTTATTTATCTAAAATAAAATCGCATTGCAGAACGATAAATTGGCGACCGTGACAGACTCAGCAACGAAGGTCGACCAAATGAGCTTGGTGATGTTACGGAAAGTGCTGACATCCCGAGGTTTACCGACGGCTGGAAGAAAAGCGAACTTACAAGAGATGCTGCGCCAGGATTTGATAGACAATGGAGAGGACCCAGACAGTTTCGACTTCAAAGTCACCTCGGAGGAAGAAACCAATGACCGGTTATGCAGTATGTTCGCACAACTAATGGCTTTGATTCAGGCCAAGTTCGAAAAACTCTAGGGTAAAATCGAGGCCCAGACTGAAAAACTCCAGGGAAAAATCGAGGATCAGTCAAAAAAAAAACTGGTGCAAAATCGAGGCCCAGTCTCAAGGAATAAATGACCAAATCAAGTCGTCGGACAATGAAGTACGAGCCGCGGTGGAGTCCGTAGTTCAGAGCCCAGCGAAAACAGCGAGTGCACTGTGTGAAAGTATGATAGCTGTGGAGACATGGGTGAAGCCTACAAGCAGTGATGGCGGCTCCTGCGTCGTGAAGATGACAACTCCACGAGACGACGGGATCATTGTAGCGATGGTGGAGTCTGTAGTTCAAGACCAAGCGGAAAAGCCGAGTGCCCTGTGTGAAAGCTCGACAGCTCTGGAGACATGGGTGAAGCCCGCAAGCAGTGGTGGTGGCTCCGTGTCGTGAAGATGGAAACTCCACGGGATGACGGTATCACTGTGGCGACGGCAACCGACAAACGAGGGTGCCACCTAACCAGGACACTAGTCCCGGCAAGAAATCATATGCCAGTAGGAACATTGAATTCAGCACCCTGGAAAAAGAGGAGACTCAACAGGACCAAAACCACGACGTGCGAGCCTCTCCCGTGCATCACACCGGTGGACTACGAGGACGCGTACGTCCTGGCAGAAAGGACCTGTGGAGCATTGCTATGAAGAACAGGGACACCGTCAGCTGGACCCAGCGGATCCCCCATGGGAAGGTGGTGGCCATCGATTTAACTATCTAGCTGCGATATGTGGACTTCAACAACGCCAATGAGAAGACAGTGCGATTGAGCTGGCCTAAGTGTAACTGAATAGTGAAGACTAAGAAAGACGTAGAAATAGATATAAGGACATCTAGATATAATTTAAGATCTAGATTAAGGAATGTACAGGGTAGATATTGAAGGTTTTAGGGGGGGATAATTATCGTAGGTACGACATCGTAACTGACGTAAAACCTTCAATTAGTATGTTTAATATATTTTACTTATAGTTTATTTAATGCTAAATTATCTTTTATTAAATGTTAAATATTATTAATATATGATTTCCCTGTAAATATGTAGTATAGAATTGTATAACCTCAAATACGTATTGTGTACAACCTCAAAATCTATAGAGTCGAAAGCGGTAGAAAATTCCATAATGTTCGTATGTTAGACTTATTGTACTATATATGAAGGTTTCTGGAAACTTCCTGTAAGGTTTTATTATCCAGATACATGTAGAGACATTACAAATGTTGTAGATATTTCCATAGGTGTTTGTAAAATACTGAAGGAAAGTTCAAGTACCCATTCGACTAGCTGGTCAATCGATGTTTCGAGTGTGTTCCATTAGAGTGTTGTAAGAACTCTTCCAGAAGTCGATCATTCTGGATGGTTGATCGAATAGTATAAATATCGAGCTGTCGAGTCAGTGAGTTCAGTTCCTAGTTCTTAATTCTTGGTTCTTGGGACTCAGGCAAGTGATGGAGTCTGAGTATTGGACTCAAGTGAGTGAGGCAGTGAATTGAAGAGAGAGTATGTTATAATGCGTGCGTCAGTGTTGTTGATATCTGTACTGGTCAGAATCGACTTCAGGGTACTCCGCTATTGATTGTTGTATATAGTGTCATTTGCGACTGTGTTTAATTGTGTGTTGTGACGTATGGTGTAAATAAAGTAATTTATATAAGGAAGTGAACGTGTTCTTGTGTGATATTTATTTACGTAAAATAAAATTGCATGGTAGAATGATAAAATGTCCCAACACTTCTACAACTAATAATAACAGAGAAATTTGACATTTCCTACTTTGGCTCCCTTAATATTGTTATGCCACTGTATACTAATCAAATCATACAAGACGTATTTTTTAAGTAAGTACCATTTTGATATAGAAAACAAGTTAATGCAATTTTTGAAACAATTCTTTTCTTATTTGTAAGTCAGTACCTTAAACTACTACTCAGCATAAGTTATAAGCTTGTAACCGTTAATTTCGGAAAGTACGATTGCCATAATAATAATAACAACAATAATATAGAAATAACCAGTAATAAATAATAATAATATAGAAATAATAATGATAGTGAGAATAATAATAGAAAGTAATATAAGAGTAATACTAATAATGAGATAGGAAAATGACGCAGTGGCGGAGAATTCATATAAACCAAAACAGGGAACACTTACAGACCTAAAAATGACAACTAAGACAGGATGTGGAAGCTGCGGGAAGTCCTTATCGAGGTACATGGAACGTATGACGTTATGGGGGAGAAAAGACTTACAAGAAACACCCTCTAGCTCAACTATATTAAAAATGACACGAAAGTTTTACAAAATACAGTTCCACGACACGGAAACAAGACATACTTAAGTAAGTTAACATAAAACTTGATTTAACAATGAAGGTGATGCTACATTAAAGGTATAGTTTAAAGCGAAAGTATTTAATGGATGAAAGAATTAAAAATACGGCAATTGGAACCTAGGGTAAACTCGGACTCATCAAATTAAACTTTTAAGATGACATTAAGCGAAGAAATAATGAAACACAAAAGGAATTAAACTAAATGAAACGAAATCGGAAAACATTGAGAATAACATTGCAAAAACACTGAAATAACACTTACCGCGGAAAGATGGAGCTCCCGAGGGTAGCCCTCGAGCGCGAACGCTCGCGAGGGCGGTCGGTTGGAAAATGACGCCGAGCTCACGCATCATTTTTCGAAGCCGGCCACAAGGCCGGAAATGGCCCGATTACAATCAACCAATAAGATCAAACTTACCCTAGATTCCTGGACCTTTTTGCCAATAGGAAATCTTGTGACCATATATGGTCATTTTAACATCGTTAGCAATTGCACAAGTTCTGGAACATTACGATTACAACACCGAAATTTCATCATAGGAAACCACACGTGTGGTACAGGTACAGGATGCTCCAAAATAAATCACCTTACACATTTTACATCAGATTACATAAAAACTACATTTTAAAAAAATCACTTCAAAACACTTTTGCATGTTGAAATGTTCATACAGTTCAATATTTCTTGCGGTTACATAAAATTCCAGTAGAGTCCAGAGTTGCAAAAAAAATTAAATCCTTCAGACAAATAAAAAAAAATTAAAATTTACATTTCCAAACACACTGTAGTTTCAGTTCTCCGTCCCACCAACCGGTGACATTCTCCTCTTCCCAACGTCGAGCTCCGCTCGACAAAAAATTACAGAAAATAACAAAATTTAAATGAACTTAAAATGGGAGGCTTAATGGAGATTTGAAGATTCTCTCAACGCCACATGCACCACAGCGCTTTTTTATTTTCGTTCTCTTCAGGAACGTCCATACAAGCAAAAACAAGTAGAGCGTTGGTATCGCTGTCAAACGAAGTCGCTGACCGTGGCCGTTGCCAACGTCTCCATCCCTATTGCAGTTCAACCATTGCTCACTTACAGCCTCAGCACAGCCCACCCAACTTAGTGAACAGGTCCATAACTGGCGAAGGTAGGTGGCACAGCACAGACTACTGCCACTATTAAACACCTTTCCATTACACCATCAGACATTAGTGGCCAATAGGTGCGTTGCAGACTCCAAATAGATATCCCAGATCGAAAAGTCAGTGGCATAGCAGTAACTGGAACATAAACATACGCAGCAGATATTTTGAACTGAAGAACTTAGGCCACTAGCCTGAACTATTGATGACTTTAAAAGGAGCCTTGAGTTTCGAGGGTGGGTTTTTTGTATTTTTTCATTAACAATTACAAGCCTCCTTAGGGAGATTCCCTCTCATGTTTCTGGGAAACCCCAGCCCTCCTGGCAAGTGCTATTTCAGAATTTCAAAATTTAGGAAAATTAAAAAAAACTAAAAGAAAATTTGCCAGAGTTTACCCTAGTGCCAAAAGCATTATAAAATCCCTAACTAATCATGAATAAACATCTAAACTTACCCCAACAGACATTGCATTAAATTATATCTAACATGATTATAAATAACCCTTCCCATTACAACTAAAGTGACTTAACTAAATTATTAACTACAAAACCTGAAAAATGGTGTGCACCAATTAATTAAAATTTGCTTACAATTAATTCCTTATAACTACCAAATTAAGTTACCGTGTGCATTCTTAATCACCCAACATTAAGGAACAGAACGAAACAAATAAAAAGGAAGAATTTAGAATGTTACAAGGGAACTCAAAACCGAGAAATAATTAATTACGTTAGCTTGCAACCACTTTCAATGAATTGAGGTTAGTAAGTCACTATTTATTTACCATGCCATGTACTTATGAAATTTTTACATAGATAAACTCACATTACGTATTACGTGTCACACCAGTCAAATTAAGGCGCAATAAAGCCAGGAATACCAAATGAAAATCATATTACTTTATCAACAGGAACTCAAAAATGAAAAGACAAAAAACGAAAGCGACGCAAGAGTGCACATGCAGACATCCAACTCACTGGTATAAGAAATAAAAAAATGGTACAAGTACAACCTTCATACCAGAGATTACCAGATAACCGCACGACACAGACTACCAAGCTTATCTGTCCTTCGACATACACACAGACAACATCAAACCACCAAAACAAGTGCGACGATCCCTGAATCAGCATAACCAACGAATGGTAAAAGGCACGGACGACCTCAATACTGACTCTCATCACATGACATACAAACACAGTACACATACATACACACACACCAAAACACCCGTGCGATGACACATCAAGAAGTACCCACCAAATAAAGGACAGATCATCAGAACATGACCTCAAGTACCCTTGAACTTATCACACGACAATGAGACTCTTAAGGCCAATATCGTACTCCAAAAGAGGAATGGCCTCTCAGCACCTAAAACCCTAAGTCTCAGTATACACACACACACACACACACACACGCACACACACACACGCACACGCACACACACACACACACACACACACACACACACACACACACACACACACCTAATACAACTACACGAAAATGGTAGGACAGATACAGCATGGCTACCCAATTTTGAACCGTACTCAGTTTAAAGAATCCCATACTTCTACAAATTGAATACATAAATTTAGAAGACACAAACCCGTAATGCAAGAAATTCTTAATATCGATAAAATCGAACAAGAGAAAACAAGCAGAAAATTTAACTGAATGACTTAGCTAAATTACAATACCCTCAAAATATCACCAGAGACAAATTTAAAATAACAGAAATAAAATCTTGACAACCTGCAGACCTACTAAGAATTAACCAATTTGTAGCTCAGCGTAAGGACACCAAAATGAACATTTGCAGAAAATCTCCCTAGCATTCATTCTAACAATTACAATGGACATCGTTCTCCATCTAGGCACCTAATATTGGGCCAAAAGATCACAGAAGAATCTCATACCAGCTACACTAGATTTCCAACATGTCACGAGCACAAGTGCAGATCCGTAACCCGTCAAATTTGCCCAAAATGAGCCTCAGCATTACCTGGTCTAAAGATATGGTGAACACGTGTCACGCTATGAGCCTATCCAAGTCCTCATAGAACCCTCCCTAGCAAATATAGGAATACACGGGTAAATAAATATACGTGACAAGGAAACAGACACTTACACGATGGGAAAGCACCAAACAAACTAGGAAACTTTCGAAATTAGCAGCTATTTGGGAAACAGTCCCCAAAATAGTCCCATACCTACTTGGAAACGAACCCAGATCCAGCAATAGACCAACAACAACACATGACCGGAAATTTAAATATATACTGAGCTAAAATACAACGTAAAAATTACTTTAGAAGATCACACACGTAGAATGGTACCAAATATAACATACCAGGCGACAAGAAACAAAATTTAGAAAATAATTTGCCGAAACACAAGATTTACGAACAGAAAAACACTCGAAGAAATAGACGAAAATTCACAACATAACCTCAAAATTGTTAATAATACAGATGTTGATTCCCATGGGGAATCTGTAATATTTGTTCCGAATGAGTAAATTTATAATACCAATATAAATGGTCCGTTATTGGACATTATAAATTTTCCAGCCAACTCATTCCTGGTTGCCAGCGTTTCGCCCTCGTGTGCTAGGCTGGGCTCATCAGTTGGTACCTAGCACACCTACCAAGACGCATGGCTAGTGCATACCGTGGAGGCCACTGTCTAGGCCAATTGTAGCCACCGCCAGTGCCAATGCACTATGAGACACTCTGTCTCACTACTAAAAATTGATGGCCTAGCAGGCATCAATTTTTAGTAGTGAGACAGAGTGTCTCATAGTGCATTGGCACTGGCGGTGGCTACAATTGGCCTAGACAGTGGCCTCCACGGTATGCACTAGCCATGCGTCTTGGTAGGTGTGCTAGGTATCAACTGATGAGCCCAGCCTAGCACACGAGGGCGAAACGCTGGCAACCAGGAATGAGTTGGCTGGAAAATTTATAATGTCCAATAACGGACCATTTATATTGGTATTCTCAAAATTGTTGCCGAAAATTTTCCAAAACAGAAATTACAGAAAAACTAAGGAAACTCCGTGCTAAAATTTAACCAGAACACAATGACCACTGTGACAATTCACACTACAATTTACGTGGTCTAGAAGGAAAACAAGCAGAACGCGACACTCGATAACTTTATTAAGGATGTAGGGTGTGCACTTCGCAATTGGTCAAACGCTCAGCTGTTTTCAAGACACTTCAGCTGTTCAAGAGATAACACGAATTCAAACACGGGAGTACAGTACCAATTACAGTATCGAGACAAAACTTAGCACGATATTACGACGCGGTTTAAAACAACCGGAAATTACACAAATGTTACAATCGGAACACAAATGGAAGAAAACTAGACATAATCAAACCTATTGAAATTTATCAAAGAAGACTTTCGGAAGGCGAACATTGCACACGAAATGTGAAGATATCACTTTACTACAAAACACGTGGTCAAGCGAAATCTTGCCACACAGGAAAATTTATTGAAATTAACGAAACCAAAAACTTGTTACAAATAGTGACACACCATTTCCTCCAACCGTTAATTACAAGAGAAACACAGTAACACAAGACTGCACATCGCGGAATGAAAAACACGTGGTGAGATAAACTCGCACAAGACTCATGAAAAACAAGAACCGGGAATTACGAATACACACGGAACTCTTACAACCTAGGCCTATATAAAAACTTAAAAGATTTAAAATTAATTTTAGAAAATTTAGCCGAGGATGATCATTGTAAGCCTTCGCTCCTTTCCATAACCACGCTCTGCTACCAAATGTAACCGTTAATTTCGGAAAGTACGATTACCATAATAATAATAACAATAATATAGAAATAACCAGTAATAAATAATAATAATATAGAAATAATAATGATAATGAGAATAATAATAGAAAGTAATATAAGAGTAATAATAATAATGAGATAGGAAAATGACGCAGTGGTGGAGAATTCATATAAACCAAAACAGGGAACACTTACAGACCTAAAAATGACAACTAAGACAGGATGTGGAAGCTGTGGGAAGCCCTTATCGAGGTACATGGAACGTATGATGTTATGGGGGAGAAAAGACTTACAAGAAACACCCTCTAGCTCAACTATATTAAAAATGACACGAAAGTTTTACAAAATACAGTTCCACGACACGGAAACAAGACATACTTAAGTAAGTTAACATAAAACTTGATTTAACAATGAAGGTGATGCTACATTAAAGGTATAGTTTAAAGCGAAAGTATTTAATGGAGGAAAGAATTAAAAGTACGGCAATTGGAACCTAGGGTAAACTTGGACTCATCAAATTAAACTTTTAAGATGACATTAAGCGAAGAAATAATGAAACACAAAAGGAATTAAACTAAATGAAACGAAACCGGAAAACATTGAGAATAACATTGCAAAAACACTGAAATAACACTTACCGCGGAAAGATGGAGCTCCCGAGGGTAGCCCTCGAGCGCGAATGCTCGCGAGGGCGGTCGGATGGAAAATGACGCCGAGCTCACGCATCATTTTTCGAAGCCGGCCACAAGGCCGTTAATGGCCCGATTACAATCAACCAATAAGATCAAACTTACCCTAGATTCCTGGACCTTTTTGCCAATAGGAAATCTTGTGACCATATATGGTCATTTTAACATCGTTAGCAATTGCACAAGTTCTGGAACATTACGATTACAACACCGAAATTTCATCATAGGAAACCACACGTGTGGTACAGGTACAGGATGCTCCAAAATAAATCACCTTACAAATTTTACATCAGATTACATAAAAACTACATTTTAAAAAAATCACTTCAAAACACATTTGCATGTTGAAATGTTCATACAGTTCAATATTTCTTGCGGTTACATAAAATTCCAGTAGAGTCCAGAGTTGCAAAAAAAATTAAATCCTTCAGACAAATTAAAAAAAATTAAAATTTACATTTCCGAACACACTGTAGTTTCAGTTCTCCGTCCCACCAACCGGTGACAAGCTTATTATAGTGCTTGTCATATCATGAAACCAGCTTCTGTATTCCATTCTCGTAGTTTCTCAGCTTTCATTGGGTGACAGCCAGGAGAAAATGAGAGATTTGTGCATTCTCGTAGTTTCTCAGTTGACAACCAAGAGAAGGTGAAAAATCACAGCATGCACTTCACACTTGGCATGGCATCGTCATGGTGCTGACCTCCTTAATGCTTTATCAAGTGCAAGAACAAGTGGTAGTACCTAGGTGCTAGGTCAGGTCTGTGTGGAGGGTGATCAAATTGTCCCCAACCAAATGAAGCAATGATGTCTCGGGTGCAATTAGCCGTGTGAGGTAGCGCATTGTCATGAAGCAAAATAATCTCCCTTGCGAGCATGCCATGCCATTTGTTTTGGATTGTGTGAGCACAGCTTCCGATAATCTAAGTGTCCTGATGCAATTTCATAAAGAACACTCCTTGAAATTTCAGTCAACTCATAAATTAACAACGAAATCATAAAGCGTTGTTTTCTCGAACCTTTGCATCAACTTTTTGTACCAAGTCTTCAGTAATGACAGACAGTCGCCCACTACGCTTCTTGTCGTGGACATTAGTACAGCCTTCTTTAAATGCTCTAACCCATTTTCTTACCATTCCTTTGCTCATAGTGTGTTATCGATACACTTCACTAATCTGCCGAAGAATTTCAAGAGCTTTCACGCCTTTTCCATTTAGAAAACGAATCACAGCATGCACTTCACACTTGGTGGAACTGTTAAGTATCAGAGGTATTTTCATCATGTGCAGACAAACTTAAATAAGGGCGAATGCTTCCGTAATGACGTTTGTGTCTAGCCTACAGATGTACATACTGTGCGCACATGCTCTGAACGATAAGCGAAGCGCTGCAGTGTAGATATTTGAAACGGTACTTAATTAAAATATATGCTTCATATATAGCTTAGTGAACTCTCCAGATATCTTCAAATTTGAATACCAAGTTTCAAGAAATTTGGTCGAGCTGTTTCCCAGTGATATTCACACAATCATCCAGGCAGACAGACAGACAGACAGACAGATAGACAGACAGACAGACAGAAAAAATTTGAAGTGTACATGTATGTACAGTATATAATAGTTATGACAGTATGTCTGGTGAATTGTCAGTGCATCCAGGTATCCATTCCTTATAGAGGAATATAACTTTTTTTTGCTGTTTTACCTCTGGCATTTGAAAGCACCTAATGATCTCAGATTTTAATAATATTTTTCTGTGATTCTCAGAAGAATTTTATCAACTAAAAACCAAATAAAACCCCATGGTGCAACAGCCCTGAAGGGCCTTTGCGTACTAAGTGACCGATGCTCAGCCCAGAGACCTGCAGATTACGAGGTGTCATGTGGTCAGCACAACGATCCTCTCAGCCGTTACTCTTAGCTTCCTAGGCTGGGACTACCATCTCATTGTCAAATAGCTCCTCAGTTGTAATCACATAGACTGAGTGGTCCTGAACAGCTAATGTTGTATACTGTAGAAGGAAATTGTACAAGTAACTAATCTCGTATACTGTACAAGGAAATCGTAAAGACAACTAATGTTGTTTGTTGTACAAGGAAATCTTACAAACAACTAATGTTGAAGTGTACAGGTATGTACAGTTTATAATAGTTATGACAGTATGTCTGGTGCATCCAGGTATCAGTTTCTTATAGAGTAATAAATATAAATTTTTTTGATGATTTACCTGTCCGGGGCCTCCAAGTAAGAGGCAGGCATGCTACCCCTACACCGCAGGGCTGGTTTTTATAGACTGGATTTCAAAATATATTAAGGTCTAATATTTGGGGCCAGAGGAACGACTCCCAAAGGATTTGTAAAGTGGAGGGAAACCTATAAATTGGAAAAACAACTTCAAGATTAGATTGTAACAACCATTATAAAATTTTCAGTATCAATCGTCAATGTCACAGCATTTGGAATTTTGCTAAGAAGCTATGGCTCGAAATTTATTATCAGTACATATAAATCACTCATGGCAAGCATATTTTAGTGTCAGATTAAATTAGTATTGCTGTTTGATCTTGAGACAGTATTTTAGGGTAGGAATTATTCGATAATTAATGTCCTGTTAAAAGGATAAATATTGTGGCAATATTATTAAGCCTTCTATTGTACTGCAATTGCACATTCTTGGTACCACCTTGTTTTTCCTTGCAGGTTGTTACAGAAATAATGCCCTGGGATGGCAAATTAGTTGCTGTGAGTTCTTTCGGTTTTGGAGGTGCTAACGCTCATATACTGCTGAAGAAGAATCTTAAGGAAAAAAAGAACGGAGGAAGACCTTCTGACAACATCCCTCGTCTTCTGATAGTTTCAGGCCGCACGTTAGAAGCTGTCCGACACATTCTGGATTATGTAAGTCTCAAAGAAATATATTAAGCTCCCTTTCCTCAACCATAAAACTTCCCCTAATCATCACTGGTGGGATGCTTTGGTTCATGAGAATAAGAGGATAAATAACAATGCCAATCTTCCAATACACAGAGACATCCCTCCTGTCACAGGAAACAGAGGTACATAAAGAAAACTTTGCAACAGCCAACTATTAAAAGAGAGAACTTCCACCAGTAGCAGCCGGCCCTTAGGACTCCCAGATGGTGTCCTCCCTAAAGAACGAAGAGGTTCTTTTATTTTCTCTCGACATTTGAAGTCAAATATTGGACTCGAATAATGCTAAGAAAATTACATTTCATTGTAAAACTCTAAATTCTCATCAATAAGGAAGACTGTTTGGCAATATCAAACTTAGGTAACTTATTTTCAGCATGCAGTTCGCTGGTAAATGTTTTCAGGTTGAAGATAACGCACGGACTCTCAAGCTTCTGTCCCAGTATATAGTGATAATGAGAGGGGTTGAGATGTAAGGGGGGAAATGTGCTGATAAACAGTTTCGGGGGGGGGGGGGGGGAATGGTGCGGGAAGGGGCTTTCACTTGGGCAGAGTCCGTAGCAGTAAAAATGTCCTCACAAATCCCTATGTGAGCATGAGCTAGCTGAATCTCCATGGTCACATGCAATAAAATTAGATAATTTATGACCTTGTTTGCCCTATTATTTATATATTAAGAAGAAAATAATAAATAATTATATTGCTATGTAACATTTGAGACCAGTAATTTTGATTTAAATTGGGCCTCTGGCTTGCATGCCACATTTTATGAGGGTTGGCAGCAGTGAATTAGTTTGTTTTCATGCAGAAGACTTGAACGAGTATGGTGGTACTGGTCAGTAACAAAGAAAGAGTTGTGGGGAAAAGTACTGTGGCCCCACCTCCCCCCTGATCTGAGAGACCACTCGCTGGCACTGATCTCCACATCATAAAATGGGGACAAAGGAATAGAAAGCAGGAGCAACTTTTGTTCTTCATGACTTCCTAGTTACAAAGTACTGTATTTCTTCAAATCCAAGACGATGTTTTTGGCACATAAGGTCTGCGTTCACTCATTCATTGAACGTCACTGGTGCGAGTGTAGTTCAAATACGAGTTAGGATTTAACAGAATCAAGCCTCTTAAAATTGCACATGACATCTGAACCCATGAACGTGCCAAATTCATCGTGAACCTACAGTTTCGAGTGTGTTGCATGTGTTTCAGGTTTTGCATTCATCGAGTCCAAACTCACACTTGTGCAATTTTGTCTCATCCTTCACAGCTGGTTTTGAATTGACGCTTAGTGAACAAGTGATTTCAATCCCTAACTGCCAAGTTTCATCTCAACCCAAAAATATTTTTAAAATGTTATGTGCATTTTTGAGATGATTGTGTTTGTTGAAATCTAACCTATGTTTTATACTACACTCGCGGCAGGCAACATTCAATGGAAAAGTGTCTGAAATAATTTGAATCTCCAATGGCAATTTCATCTCGAACTTCCGCATGGTTTTGTTGTGGTTTATATGTTTTTCAAGTGATTATGTTTTTGAGCCCTAACTCATGTTTATACAATTTTGACTCACCCTTCATGACCATTTTGTAAACTGACATTGTAATTCACTATTTCATGTCTCTTATTTAATCACACTGATTTAACATCTTGTATAATGTAAATGTCTGCATGCTTACGCCTATGCCTATTTCCCACATTTTGGCTGAAGATGACGCCAAACAGCGCCGAAACTAGTTCCAAGTGTAAATATATGTTGTAAATAAACTTATAACATTTATTTGTATTGAAAAGGTGGACCCTCTTAAGTTTCCTATCTTACGTTCTCAGTTCAATACGGACAAAAAATGAAATTCTTAGATTTAAAAGAAAAAATGGGCTCATCTTGCATTCAAGGTTGTTTTGGATTAGGAGAAATATGGTAGTAGTCCCCTGGATTTGAGCTTCCTTAAAGAATTTGGACAACTCTGAATAGAACAAAGAACAATCACAGGAGAATTAGTGCGGCAAAATACAATCTCTGGAATGCAGTTGTGGTGCAGCTCACCAGGCTATCCAACATATATTGACTGAATATTCTTAATGTTTATAAGTGCAATTACTATCTGATGGCACAAAATCTTAGCCGTGCACTAAATTAGTTTTGTATGCTAGAACATGAGTGAGAGGGGAGGAACGTTCGCTAAGCTAGTTGCCACGGAGGTGTTCACATCCCTTGTCCGTGCTGCTTCTTCTGCTATCAGCAGGTCAGCTGGTGTGGCAAGGCTTCATTTCGCTCCCAGTAGCACAGCAGTAGTTACCCCCTCCACTAACTTCCTTCTCCTTTCTCCCTCCAAATCATGTCTTTGCGCAGGTTTGTGCCACTATATAGTAATCACATTCTACCACGGAGATACAGATGAATTGTTGACAGGTACTTCATCCTCCTCCTCTCTTCCACTTATCCAGCTCCTGCCAGGTCATTGCATTTATGGTACTTCTCTACCTTCTTCTCTCCTTCCACCATTCCTCTTCCATCATTTTGTCCTAGTCCAGGTTGCTTCTTCTTGCAGTCCTCTTTTTTGAATCAACCCACCTTGTTTTATGTCTTCATCTTGCTGTCTTTCCCTCAAACTTCATCTCCATCATCTGTTTTGACATTCTCTTTACATGTCCAAACCATCTTACTTGACTCCTATCAGTTCTGTCATTTAGGCTTACCATTCCAAGCTCCTTTCTCACATTTTCATCATAGGATATAAACTTCATGGTTCTGATTCATATTGAATTGTAATCGCAATAATAATAATTAAATTAATGTTGTAATGGTCCACTTTTCAATACTATATATGTAATATTTTGATTTACATTAACTAGGGACGAGTTTCGGTCTTGGCTGGCCATCTTCAGCCTTAATATAAAACATCTAATAACTAAACAAATGTGCATACACACAATTGACATGTCGAAACTGGTCCCATAAATAAATAAATGTTGTAGACAACATCTTGTACAATTTACATTTGTATTGAAAAGGTGGAACCTTACTGGAATCTTAACTTTCTGTTGTTTGAATGTCAAGGACCGATCCAAAGTGGTTCTTAGATATTTTGGATTCTAGTTATGCGGTACTTCAGTTCCATCGAAAGTAACATGTAGCTTCTTATGGGCTTCCTTATTATTTAGGTGGAATGCAGTAACCTCATTTTTATTTGGGTTAGGTTGAAGTCTCCATTTATGGAAGTAGTCACTCAATTTCGTCAGATCACTTGTCAGTGCATTCTCACAGTGCGTAAGATCTTCACTCAGGAAGACTAATGCTAGGTCGTCTGCATACTGGATTTTCAATGAGTCCATGTTTGGCATATCATGGATATACAAGTTAAACAGATGGGGGTCGGAACTGATCCCTGAGGTAGTCATTGTTTAGAGTTCTCCATCTGCTAGATTGTCCATTCATAAACACCTTAAAGCATCTGTCAGAGAGCATGTTGTTCACTAGAACTGCCAGCTTTTGACATGGGATGATTTCAACTGCAGCTGTTCAGAGACCTTGTTGAAATCCAGCTTCAACTAGAGTTGTCAATGTTAAATCCTGGTCACAGCAGCTCCGATGTTTCCTAAAGCCACCTTGTTCAACAGGGATGATTTGATCAATGGCCTCTTGAATGCGATTTAGAATAAGCCTTTCTAGTAGCTTATAGGTCATGTTGAGTAGCGATACTGGTTGGTAGTGAGAAGTATCGTTTCCTTCTTTGCCTGGTTTCAGGATGGTAATTATCTTAGCCTGCTTGAATAGCTTTGGTAATCTTCCAGTTCGTAGAATTTCATTGAAGAATTCAATGAGTTACAATTTTGTTTTAGGTCTGATGGCTTTAAGAAACTCTGGATATATGCCGTCAAAGCCAACAGCTTTATTTACCTTTAGAATATTCAAGGCTATATCAAGTTCCTCAATGTTAAAGTCACCTGAGTCAGGATGTGGTGTTAGATAGGATCTCTTTATGTACAATTCATTTTTCATGATTCGTGTATGTGCAGTTTTCTTATAAGATTCCAGACTTTGCGACTAGAATGTGTAAAGTTAAGTTCTGTCACTTTTTTAATGCCATTTTTCTCTTCTTTTCTTATTGAGAGCTCTCAAAAGGTCATCAGCTGTTGTATCATCATGAGATTCTTGATATTTAGCATATAACTCATTGCATTCTTGAGACCATCTGGGGATGTATGCCTTCCGAAACCCAGGTGGAATATAGTTTTTGGCATTAACTTTAATAGCAGGCACAAATCTTTCATAATTGGATGGGATTGGAGGTATGCACTGAATGGTGTTATCAAGACCTTTCTGAAACAGTTCCTAGTTTGCAAGTTGAAAATTCCATTGGGGTTGTGGGATGAAGGTGACTAGTGGAATTTCTGTACCGAAATGAATAATGACTGGCCTATGTTGGTTGTGTGCATATTTAGATTTGATGCACAGATCAGGGGAATAATCCTTTAACCATCTACCAGATCAGAACGTTCCTGTATCTTTAGTGTTGTACACAATCTGAAGATTGTACACATCCATCCATTCATTTAGAATTGTTCCATTGTCGTCTTCATTCTGATATCCCCATCCATGCCTATGGCTGTTAAAATTACCGACATACACTACTGGGTGACTGAAGGATCTTTTGGCCAGCTGACTTGTGAGGTTTGTATATATTTACTACAGTGATGCCGGCAATCTCTACAGCCAACACAAAGACATCTGCTGTTCTGTCTTGATAAGTTACTTTGTAGTCACTGAGACGTATGTAGCAATACTGTATTGTTCATCATTTATGGTTCCAGCCAGAGAATAACCATATATCCTTCCTCTTCTGCAAAGATCTGTGTCATCTTTGATGTGAGTCTCCTGTATTGTTATTACATTTACAGTTATTACATTTACAGTATTCTGTAGCATCCGTCGTGAGAGATACTTACTCTTAGTAGTTGAAATCGATTGGATGTTCAAGTGACATATCCGTAAGTTGTTACCAATGGAAATTGATGAATGTTCCATGCTTGGTTGGTCCTGTAAAGGACTATTCATAGATAAGTTCTCTTGCATACTTGTTGCTGTGTAGCAGCACCTTCGTGGAAGGATCAGTCGGTTAAACCGTTGCCCAGGGAACGTCCGATTGGAGTAACCACAATCTTCAGTGAGACTTCTTCCTTGATCACCAAAAGCAAATATGATCAAATAGAAAATGGCAAATGAAAATGTGAATAGCCTATGGGACAGGTTTCAAGCAATTGCTGAGGAGTGTGAAAACATATATGAAGCTTTAGAAGTGGTAAGGAATAGTAAAGACCCATTATATAATAACATTGAAGGAAAGAGATTAAGAAGGAAGTGCAGATTAGAAATAAAGGAGTAAGGAGAGATTGAAGGAACTCGCTAGGAAATTAAATTCAGCAAAAAAAAAAAATCAGCCAAAGATAACATGATGGCAAACATAATTGGTAGTCATATGAATTTTAGGGAGCAGTGCAGGGATACGTATAGATACTTTAAGGCAGAAACAGGTTCCAGGAAGGACATTCCAGGTATCATTAATGAACAAGGGGAGTGTATATGCAGGGACTTCCAGAAGGCAGAAGTACTCAGTCAGCAATATGTACAGGTAGTTGGATATAAAGATAATGTTCTAACAGAGGAGGCAACTAATAATGGCAAAATTCTGAAATTTACCTATGATAATAAGACATTTATAAAAAGATACAAAAGATGAAAGCTAGAAAGGCAGCTGGGATTGATAAGATTCCTGGGAATATATTAAAGGCTATGGGTTGGGATATAGTGCCATATCTGAAATACTTATTTGATTACTGTTTGCATGAAGGAGCGATACCAAATGAATGGAGAGTTGCAATACCTCAGTGTACAAGGGAAAGGCAGACAAACAAAAATCAGATAATTACAGGCCAGTCAGCTTGACATGTGTTGTTTGTAAGCCTTGGGAAAGCATTATTTCTGATTGTATTAGACCTATTTGCAAAATTAATAACTGGTTTGATTGAAGGCAGTTTGGGTTTAGGAAAGGTTGTGGGATTCCAGAAAATATAGCAGGTATTTGGGATTCAAGAGGTGAGATGGACTGTATCACTATTGACCTACCCAAGGCTTTTGATAGAGTAGATCATGGGAAATTACTGATGAAAAAGAGGGCTACTGGACTAGACAAAAAAAAGTGTGGTTGAATGGGTGGCTACATTTCTAGGAAATAGAACTCAGAGAATTTGGATAGGTGAAGCATTATCTGATCCCATAATGATTAAGAGTGGGGTCCCACAGGACAGTATTATTGGACCTTTATATTTTCTTATACATATATATTATATGAGTAAAAAACTAAGGCTCTTTGTGGATGATGTTAAACTGTATAGAGTGGTAAATTAGTAAATTAGATTATGAGTGACTCTAGGGGGACTTAGACATTGTTGTGAGAAGGACAGCACATAATAGTATGACGGTAAATGGTATGAAAAGACAAGCTGTGAGTTTCACCAAGAGGAAAAGTCCTCTTTTTTAATTTCTGTGTTCATGGGGTACCTCATAGGGAACACTGTAACTACCTAGGTGTTAATTTAAGGAATGATCACCACTGGGGTAATCATGTAAATGAGGTTGTTAAGACAGATCTCTTCACATGGTTGAGAGCACTTAGGGGTTGTAGTAAGAATTTTTTCTTTTTCTTCTTTTTTTTTTGGGGGGGGGAGGGCCTTCTGCGTGCCCCCTCCCCCCACCACCACCACCTCCACCACGTGGGGCAATTGTCACTATTCTACATTACCTCCAACATGCTATTAGTTCTAAGAAGAAAAAGATCAGGGAGGAGTGGGAGTGTGGTAATACAGGAATATCTGCCTATCCCCATGCTCAGCATGTTACCAGGCCAGATGTGGGTGGGGGTGATGGGTATCAATAGCGGTGTAATTGGTATTATATATATATATATACACACACACGTTATATATTGGTATTATAAACTTACTCATTCGAGACAAATATTTCAGGTTCCCTATGGGAATCAACATCTATATCATCTGATGGTCAGGCAGGCATAAATTTTTTAAAATGAGACAAAGTCTCCGATAGTAGCTTACGTAGTGGCCTCCACAGTATGCACTAACCATGTGTCTGGGTGGGTGTGCTATTTACCAAATGATGAGCCCAACTTAGCACACTGGGGCGAAACACTGGCAGCCAGGAATGAGTTAGCTGGAAAATTTATAATGTCCAATAATGGACCAACTATATTGGTGTTATAAAGGAGCAGTGTTATGAAAATGTTGCAAACCTTGGGCTGGGGACACATGGGAGTAAGGAGAAGAGATGCTCATCTATGTGGTATGTTTTGAGCTGTTAGTGGAGAGTTGGCTTGGAATGACATAAGTAGATGAGTAAGCTTGAGTGGAGCTTTTAAAAATAGCAATCCCCACTGTCAGCAGCCCTGAAGATGGTTTTCCGTGGTTTCCATTTTTCACTCCAGGCAAATGCTGGGGATGTACCTTAGTTATGGCCATGGCTGCTTCCTTCCCACTCCTAGACCTTTCCTATCCCATCATTGCCATAAGACCTATCTGTGTCGGTGCAATGTAAAAAAAAAATAATAATAATAAAAAAGAAAGAGATTATTATGAAGATAAAGTTGGAATTCAAGATGACAAATTGGGGAAAATATTCATTTATATATGAGGAGTAAGGGATTGGAATAAGTTATTAAGGAAAAGGGAAAGGGTAGATGAATTTCCAAGTTCTTTGAAAATGTTTAAGAAAAAGCTAGGAAAACAGTGATTAAGAAAAAGCTAGGAAAACAGTGATAGGGAATCTGCCACCTTTGACCGGACTTCCACCTTTATAAATTAATATTGTTCTGCCATGGCTGAAACACGATGGGACATATCCTCAACGAACCATGTAAGTTGCAATGAAAACAATGCTTTGGTATGCATTAAGGTCTTTAATAACCTTACTCCATCTTTACCAAGAGTGGTGTCCACGAACGTACTACGCTGGCGTAGCAGGGGGAGAGGTGATACTCCTACGTGGCGCATCCCAAGTGGCAGATAGGGGGTCCTAACCGGCTTGCTGGCAGACCTGAGGGAAATAAAATACCTCTCGTGGACCAAACACACAACCCCCTATGGGTGGGGGACGCAGATGAAGAATACACCCACGGTATCCCCTGCCTGTCGTAAGAGGCAATTAAAAGGGGTGACCAAGGGATGATCAAATTGGAACCATGAGACTACTTGTTATTAGTACCATCATGCAGGAAACACCGTGGGTCGCTTTTACTTGCGTGTAGTACCACTATTAAATTGAAATAATAAATATGGTAGTTCAACCTATTCAATACAAATAAATAAGAGATGTAGAGATTACGTTCTTATTTAATTAAAAGTGGAAATGCATTGTTTTTCGAGTTATAATCGGCTGATGATGACCCAGACTGGGGTCGAAACCAGTACTATTTCCACTTTTAATTAAATAAGAATGTAATCTCTACATCTCTTATTTACTTGTATTGAATAGGTTGAAATACCATATTTATTATTTCAATTTAACTGTGATACTTTTCAGTACGGAACAATGAAATTTTTATCTTTAAATAGTACTACTATGTTAAGTACAAAATAGGTTTGTGATTAGTAGCGACAGAGTGTAGCTCAGGATGCATTTTACAGTACCTGTGATTCGTACCCCTATATGAGCGACACCATGGTTCTGCCTTGCCCATGCGTAGTACCCACTATATGAGGAACTCCACGGGATAGTACGAGTCTTTCTGGTTACTAAACTTATGTGAAGAACGCCATAGGTTTGCGTTGCCTGTAATTAGTGCCGCAATGTGCGAAATACCATAGGTCTTTGTTACATGTGCGCATTACATTACCTGTGAATAGTACCATAATGTGTGGAATACCTCGAGTCTATGCTACTTTTGATTAGTACCGCAACATGACAAATAGTATGGCTCTACTTTCCTAGTGATAAGTACCATTATGAGGGGCCAATGACCTGGATTTTGGACCCATTTCGACTACAAGCATCATCGATTCGGTATTGTGCTTTAGAAGCTGTCCCTTGGTCAGTAATACTATTGTCTAATGCTAGTTTCTGGGAATGTGGGGCATTGTGGGTTGGATCCACTGATTGTTTTAACATCACATCCATCCATTCTTTCTTTTTCCTCACATTTTCAAATTCTCGTCAGTTGAGGATTATGGATTTTTAAATTGTCATAACATTTCGTCTCATTTTGTACAATTAGGGGCTGATGACCTAGATGTTAGGCCCCTTTAAACAACAAGCATCATCATCATTAAGAGTGGTGTCTATTCAATTTCCCATTATGCATTAAAAATGTCATCTCTAGTTATGACAATTTGCTCAGTTTCGAGGGTATTGGTCTGGCACACCTCATCACATTTTTGAAGCAAGTGTACACTGCTAGAACCAAACAGTGAAGGGAAAATAAGCACTAAAATAAAATGATATTTATCCGAGGCATTCATGAACACGAGTGAAGTATGGTAGTAGCCTCTATTGTTAACTGCAAAGTGGAGCATGTATGCAAAACATTCAGTACTCATCAATATTTTGAATCTGAATTGTTAAATATATTCAAAAATATTTTTCTTATTATTATACATTACTTTTGGAATGAAAAATATATTTGAAAGAAATAGTAATTTGTCATTTAAGGATTAAAATAAAAAAAATTTTCCAGGCTCAATCACATCCTGTTGATGCTGACTTTGTGCATCTGCTTCATTGCGTACATTCAAAGAATGTTCCAGGCCACCCATATCGTGGATACATAATCCTGTCACCAGAGGAAAATACTCCAAGGATTGGCGTGAGTATCATTAAGGTAGCAAGTAAAGGGTAAAACTCCAGTAAGCCCTCCCCAGAGTAAAACCATCCATATACATTCTTGAATGATTTTGAGATATCTCAAGAATGTTGGGTTTTATTTCCCATCCCCATTGTTTAATATTAAATTGTAAAAATTATATTTAATACATAATGTGGAACTGTTCATTCCCAAAGAATGTCCTGTTATTGTTAAGTTGGCAAATATAAAATTGTGACCTGTGACAGTCAAGAAAGGACGAAGAAATTTATTTACATCAAGAAAGGATGGAGAAATTTATTTGTGTTCTAAAATTTATTGTAATATATATATTTTTTAAATATTTAATTCTGAGACATCAAGAAGTTTTGATCTTGGAAGAATGTAAAATGTTATTTGAAGTGGTGTTTGTTTAATGTTTGAACTAATTGTCTATTTTGGTAACATGATGAAACCGTGTGCAGTACCTAACTTTTGTGGGCACGTGGCATTTCTAGGAGTATTTTTCTTGTCGTTTCCTGTCCTTTGCTGGCTCATCAGAAGGATGTTGCTCAAACAGCCTTCTGATAGGTCAGAATAACGACCTCGCCTATTGGTGAAACTTATGACTGAATTGTAGCGAGCTTCCCTGATTGGCTTTTTGTGTATTTCTCAATTTCTGGCCTTTGGCTCCTTGGTGGGAGCAGGGTTCTTATCCATGTCTTTGGTTTTTGAATGGCCTAGCAGCCGGACGCACTTCGGGTGTCATCACATCAGCGGGCTCCTGCCACCTCAGGGTAAACATGTTTCCTTCTCTTGAACTTTAAATTATAATGTAAATTTCTTGTAGACCCGAAGTTTACCTCCACCTTTCTTGTAATGCATTAGCTCTACAGCTAGGTATATCCTTTTTATTTTGGAGTGAATTCCCTTTTCTTTTAATTAACATATTTGGTTGTTTACATGCAAAACTAATTTTCCGGGATTGCCTCCCGTAATTCCGTTCCGATTTAATGCACACATGTTGGAACTATGCGTCTTTCACAGAAGCATTTTAGGAAAGGCAGCAACTCCAAAGGCCTCTGCATTAAGTTTTAAATTCTCATTTTTCATTTTCCTTGTAAATCAAATTGTGAAGTTGATTCCATTTCCTTCAATGTAACTTTAAAAGATTGCCGTCTGTAATTTTTTTTATATTGGCTGTACGTCACACCAACACAGATATGTCTTATGTCGATGATGGAACAGGAAAGGCTAGGACTGGGAAGGAAGTGGCCGTGGCCTTAATTAAGGTACAGCCCCAGCATTTGCCTGGTGTGAAAATAGGAAACCACGAAAAACCATCTCCAGGGCTGCCGACAGTGGGGTTCGAACCTACTATCTCTTGAATACTAGATACTGTACTGGCCGCACTTAAGCGACTGCAGCTATCGAGCTCGGTAGCTCTGTAATTAGAATAGTGCCAGTATGTTTCATCATGCACTTGTGTGAAGAGTTTTGTGTTTTCAGGTTAAATACGCCTTTAAAGAAAAGAAAGGTAGGAATGTTTTTAGTAATTGGTGTGCGGCAGCACAGATTCCTGTAATGTTTAATTTGTGTTTTCTGAAAAGTCATGGATACGAACCTCGTGGTTCATTTACATTATTCTTTGTTACAACTTTATTGCCCATATTAAATTTGTTTTAATTTGCTGTTGTTCTGTTTTCATGTTAAGACTTCTTTTAATTTGTCAGTAAATGTGGACTGAAGGGTAACCGTGTTCATGTTTCTTTCCCTACAGCATCAAGTAATACTCCATCCTCTTAGGGATCCCAGCCCTCTTTCCCACATCTTTCACTAGTTGTCATATTGGTAATCCTGTTTGTTTTTTTTTCTAGCAACGTGTGTTTCTGAAACTTGTGATGGTTATAACTGTTGTTTCATCATTTGGTATATTTCCCTTTATCCTTATTATTATTGATTTAAATGTGTTCTTTCAATTAATGTTGCCTGTTTTGGGGTGACAAAAATAGAGAGAAATCTCATCATGGGTACTGCATAGACAACAATAAAAAATTACAGTAAGTTAGTATTTCGTTGGTGTAAATGCAATACCTGCTATGTGCCAATGCATGGAAGTTGTAAGTTAATATCTGCTTTGTGCAAGAAATGTCACATGACTGGTATTCTAAGGACATGTCAGTAGCAAATGGTAAACAATATCACATGGCACGCTATGTAGTTCATTGTTGAGATATGAAAATACGTATGTGAGTGCGGGTAGCCCTGTTAATAGAACGTAAGTTTTCTCTATAGTAATTAAGATGATAAATAAAATCTGATGTGTCCTGTTGAGAACCTGAATGTTTGCAGGTAAATATTGTAAAGTGAGTGCAGCATCTTGCCGCAGACCATGGAAATAATATTATCACCCTCGCAAATGTTGAAACAGCTTTCGACCCGATACTGAACCTGACGGCCAAGTTGATAATTCTCCCCCTGTTTGCTACGAGCTATTGCTACCAGTATTTGAAGCACCAGTGGGAGAAGATGCAACTGTAAATTATCAGTATTATTTTAAGGAAAAGATGTTTGTTGTTAAGATTTATGCAACCCTGATTCTTAATACACTGCAAAATAAGATGTCAACGATCTGAAGATCTGATTTATAGTCAGCCTGTAACACAAGAAGAACAAGAATTATCATTTTGAAGACTGTTATTTGCCAACAGTAGATGAACAGTAGGCATGAGTCTGTAGACTAATGTTCCTAAACACACTAGGCATTAAACGAGTTTCCTTCCTTCTGTGAAGTACTGACAAGAGAGAAAGCAATGACAGAGATGACATATGATGATCCAGACAGCCAAGCTAATATCTCTACCGCTTCTAATGATACAACCTTGAGAAGCAGACAATTCAATGATCCTGAAAATAAAATATTTCAAATCAAATCAAATCTCATTATTTGCAAATGAGGTGTCCACCTCAGTGGCTAATGGTACATTAAAATACATTATTGTCAAGCACTAAATTTTAAATTAACAAGAGGAAGACATTTTCCTAGAATACAATATTATACCATTTATGCTAACAATTTTTCCCATTAAACACACAGCTCATCCTTAATAAATTTATATTGTTTACAAAATTCTACTTATAATATCTCCTGTACTTACAAACATAGTCAACTCATGTTAAGTATGTGGAATTACTTAAAATAATACTATACAACTGGTATAAGATTAAAATTTACATTGCATTTATTTACTTATTTATTTTTTCTTTACCCATTTTGGAACCTAAGTAGCATAACGACCTGCTGCGTCTTAATCAGAGCCCCTTTTGTCACCGCTTTTCAGAGTTCCTGAAGGGCCTTCACAGTTACCGTAGTGGTTCCAGGGCCCTCGAAGTCCCCACTGTACTTCATCTCTACAGGCAGTCCCCTACTTTGGCTGTCCAATCTCCATAGACCAGGGGATGGAATTTAATTTATTCACACACATTTTTTATTTACAATAACCTGCACTGGTCTAATGCCCTCTAACATTTCATTTTATTTTCTCTGTTGCTGTTTATTCTCTTCTTGAATATCTGTACAGATTTTGGAAAAGGATTAATCGCTACCACCGGTAAACTGTTCCACTCTTTCACGTCCTTCCCAATGAATGAAAATTTACCCCAATCACTTCTGCTAAAATTCCGTCTAATTTTATACTTATTTTCCAACTGAAGCCTCCCACGGATTTCTCCCCATGCTTGTTCTCCTGTACAGGCTCTATATAATCCTATAAGTCTACTTTTCTCCCTTCTCTTACTTGAAGTTTCCCACCCAAGTTCCTCTAACATTTCTGATACACTATTTTTTCTCCTGAAATACCGTGTTACAAATCTTGCTGCCTTCCTCTGCACACTATTTCTTTTATTAGGTATTCTTGGTGAAGATCCCAAACACTGTTTGCATATATCAATAATGGACGAACCATACTTACGTAACTTTTCTCTTTTAATTCTTTGTTGCATCCTTTAAGTAGCCTCTTTATGACATGTAACGATTTGTATACTTTCCTAACAGTGTCATCAACATGACCCTTTCAGTGCAAATTACTTTCAAATCTCACACCTAAGTATTTGCACTTGCCATCTTTTGGGATAACTACCTCATCCAAAGTATATTTAAATTCAGTTTTAAAGCTCCTGTTTGTAAATATTATAACAGTTGATTTACCTCCATTAATCTTCATATTATTTTCTTCAACCCATTGTTGGATACTCGCAAGGTCCCTTTGTAATTGTGAAGAATCTTCAGTGTTATTTATTTCCCTATAAACAGTTATGTCATCTGCATACAATCTTATTTTTGATGTTATATTGTTCCCTAAATCATTTGTGTATATTAAGAAAAGTAACGGACCGATCATATTACCCTGTCCAAACTTTCTCTTCCTGTGATACATTATTTCTTAGAATGATTGGTACTAATCCCAAAAGTTCCCATCCCCCATTGCAGGTCATCTACCACAAAGATGTGCATTGAAAGTGGATTTCTATCATTTGAAAATATGCACGGCATGTACCGTGATTGGTGTGAAAAAATGGGACGAGGGGTTGCCTCGTTGGTCCAGACCTTGTTTTGTAGGACAACCTGGAAAAAAAGTGGGATACACATGCCCCAAAAAAATCAGTGTAATTCATGTCATATGTATAATCAGAAAACATTGACCTTGATAAGTACATTACACATTTGAAAATGAAGGATGAAGCATTAAGTGTGAAGGCAGCTGTAAAGGAGGGACATCTCTGATACTCACCATGTACTAACAGTGGATGTTCAGACTGTTCTTATTGCTCCAAAACTGGAAGAAAGTGCACTATACCACAAAAGAAATACACACTTTCACCAACAACTGTCTCAACCTTTACATTTTGCATGAAGCCATCGGAGGCATTTCAGCAAGTAGTTTTACTACATCCATTGTCGCTTACATTGAAAGTTTGCCTCCTCTCATGTAACCTTAACCTTTTGATCAGTGAATTTTTGGTGACACTCACAGGCCATCAGGAGTGAGTTTTTTCTTGAAAATTTTGAATTCTTAATTTTAAGTTATTTTAATTCTAACTTTTCTCTGTTAATAAATTTATATAATTTACACTTACGGTACATAACTGATACCTTCAATTTAATTTAAATCAGTGGCATAGAAAATATTTTTCTCAAAATAATGAAAGGAATAGTGAAATTGACAAAAATATAATTATTCTCTATATGTGATCAAGTTTGTTATTTTTTTATTTTATATATATGTTGCTATTTGCTTTACGTCGCACCGACACAAATCAAGTTTGTTCCCTTTACAACACACTTACTTGATTTTACAACCGTTCCACCTATCAAAATATCTTTAGGGTATAGTACTGACCCAGACAGTCGAGTTTTTCATCGTGTTCAACTTCCGTATCCTTTCCAGTACAAACAATAAACAAAACAAAACAAAACAAAACAAAACAAAACAAAACAAAACAAAACAAAACAAAACAAAACAAAACAAAACAAAACAAAACAAAACAAAACAAAACAAAACAAAACAAAACAAAACAAAACAAAACAAAACAAAACAAAACAAAACAAAACAAAACAAAACAAAACAAAACAAAACAAAACAAAACAAAACAAAACAAAACAAAACAAAACAAAACAAAACAAAACAAAACAAAACAAAACAAAACAAAACAAAACAAAACAAAACAAAACAAAACAAAACAAAACAAAACAAAACAAAACAAAACAAAACAAAACAAAACAAAACAAAACAAAACAAAACAAAACAAAACAAAACAAAACAAAACAAAACAAAACAAAACAAAACAAAACAAAACAAAACAAAACAAAACAAAACAAAACAAAACAAAACAAAACAAAACAAAACAAAACAAAACAAAACAAAACAAAACAAAACAAAACAAAACAAAACAAAACAAAACAAAACAAAACAAAACAAAACAAAACAAAACAAAACAAAACAAAACAAAACAAAACAGTTGCCAGGAAAACATATAGAGTCTCTACGGTTATGCCTTGCCACTTATGTAACTTCGACTTTTCCTTTATGTCCATTTTCCGTAACGAATAAGTAATACTTGTTCATTTCTGACAATATGACGTTCTTAATATTATGGTCAAAAAACTTCTTTGAAAATTGACACTTCAAGTCTTGAATTATTGTCATTATCATAAACATGAAGATTATCACTAACCCCTGAATTTGATGGATCAAAATGAGCAGAAAGCATAGGAAGAAACCTGCCTACAGAACTGCAATCAATCAATCAATCAATCAATCAATACTGATCTGCATTTAGGGCAGTCGCCCAGGTGGCAGATTCCCTATCTGTTGCTTTCCTAACCTTTTCCTAAATGATTTCAAAGAAATTGGAAATTTATTGAACATCTCCCTTGGTAAGTTATTCCAATCCCTAACTCCCCTTCCTATAAATGAATATTTGCCCCAGTTTGTCCTCTTGAATTCCAACTTTATCTTCATATTGTGATCTTTCCTACTTTTATAAACGCCATTCAAACTTATTCGTCTACTAATGTCATTCCACACCATCTCTCCGCTGACAGCTTGGAACATACCACTTAAATACACTTGTAACATACTTTGTATTTACGTACATTTCAATACGGACCTAACATGAGAATTATAACATGTAACATATACTTAGTCGAGCAGCTCTTCTTCTTTCTCTCAATTCTTCCCAACCCAAACAATGCAACATTTTTGTAACGCTACTCTTTTGTCGGAAATCACCCAGAACAAATCGAGCTGCTTTTCTTTGGATTTTTTCCAGTTCTTGAATCAGGTAATCCTGGTGAGGGTCCCATACACAGGAACTATACTCAAGTTGAGGTCTCACCAGAGACAAATATGCTCTCTCCTTTACATCCTTACTACAACCCCTAAACACCCTCATAACCATGTGCAGAGATCTGTACCCTTTATTTACAATCCCATTTATGTGATTACTCCAATGAAGATCTTTCCTTATATTAACACCTAGATACTTACAATGATCCCCAAAAGGAACTTTCACCCCATCAACGCAGTAATTAAAACTGAGAGGACTTTTCCTATTTGTGAAACTCACAACCTGACTTTTAACCCCGTTTATCAACATACCATTGCCTGCTGTCCATCTCACAACATTTTCGAGGTCACGTTGCAGTTGCTCACAATCTTGTAACTTATTTATCAGTCTATAGAGAATAACATCATCCGCAAAAAGCCTTACCTCCGATTCCACTCCTTTGCTCATATCATTTATATATATAAGAAAATATAAAGGTCCGATAATACTGCCTTGAGGAATTCCCCTCTTAATTATTACAGGGTCAGATAAAGCTTCACCTGCTCTAATTCTCTGAGATCTATTTTCTAGAAATATAGCAACCCATTCAGTCACTCTTTTGTCTAGTCCAGTTGAACTCATTTTTGCCAGTAGTCTCACTCCACTTTCTTGCTTCGGTTTGAACAACTAACAGCTTAGCCTTCTTTGCAACAGCGGAGCGCTGCACTTCGTCCTCAATTTCCGTGTTGTCGTCTTCCGATGAATAACCAGTTTCACTCTCGTTGGACGCAATACAATCACTGTCATAAATATCAATTTCATCGTCAGACCCCTCGTTAGTCAAAATATTACATATATCTTGCGTAGCAAGCTCGCATCCTCAATTCGATCCCGCAATTACGACGTGTATTTGGTTACTATCAGAGAATGGTTGTTTCTGCGGAAACCAGAGATAGGGGAAAAGAAAAATAATGTGTATTGTCACGGAATAGTCATGCAATGCACTCATTGGAAACAACAATAGAAAACAGTTCCCAGGTGTTGTCGTAATTTTTAGCACAATTGCGTAAGAATTTAGGTTACGTAACTACGAATGCTTCAGCAGAACTTCTTCACAGAACATATGAGATGTGATAAAACACAGAATAATGTTCACTGAACATGTCAAATGTCCCCAAACTTTGTTCTAAAACCCACCAGAACGATGTCACGAAGCAATTTCAAACATTCAACATGAAACGTGAATAGAGGGCGGTACTGTTCAGGCACAAACTTCGAGAATGTAAAAATGACAGCAGTATTCCCATAAATAGATGGCAGTACTGCTCATTGGGTTAATATCAGAAGGTTGTGGCGACCAGCTCTCAGCACAATGGTAAAGAGAAGAAACTTAACAATCGAGTACCTTTACCTAGGAAAAAGGCATACAGTTATGGAAGTTGACAGTGTGCATCCTACTTTGGAACATTACTTGAAAGCTCTGTTGTATGTCCGAAGTGATTTCATCGAAAGAGTTCACTTGGCAAGCCGTTTCAACACTCATCCTTTTGCCTAGGAAATATTTATCTAATGACTCTGTTCATTTCTGACTTTGACATGCATCCGTACAAGTGAGTTCCAGCTTCTTCCAATAAGGAAACGGCGATTTGATTCAGCATATGCAAGAGTACCACCAGTCCAGTATCCAACACTGAAAAAATCTCTGCAGGAAAGTACAAAGGTTTGCTTACTTTAACCAATCTGATTCCCAAAGATCTTCACTCATTCTACAACAATCTTCCATACGAGAAGTAACAAGTAGGTTAATATATTATTGAAGTACTCACAACGAACTCTATTTCATTTGTTAATTTTGGTAAGACTATCAATTATTTCATTTGAAGGATAAATCACTAAATATTTGGCATTTATAGAAAATTACTTTGATTCCAAATATTGTAGGTAATACCTGCTATGTGAATTCTAATATCATGAAATACATCTCATGTGCTTACCAAATATTATATTTTGTTATATACTGATGTGAAAATATATTATTGGTTATTTTTCAATTCTTTAATTCACATCCTTTATCCTGCTCAATGAACGAATTTTCCTAAGTATTTAATTTCCGATCTTCCCTCCAGACAGTTTTTGTGCCTCCTGAAATTTTTGTTTTTTGCATATAGCAGAAATTGCATTTACACCGATGATTCTTCTTTTATACGTTTTTTACTGACCTTGTTCAAGTCCCTCTACTTTCCAAGCTTGACAATGCTGTCTACATTCTATTAATCTTAATATTTTAATCTCACAGGTTTCAAATGAGATGCACCCGCCTATATGGTTTGTGTTCTCTGGTCTTGGCAGTCAGTGGCCAGGGATGGGATCGCCTCTCCTGTCAATCCCTGCATTTGCTTCAGCAATGAAAGAGTGTGACCTTATACTGAAACCTCTTGGAGTAGATATCTTCAAAATAATCACCAAGAAGAATCCCGAGATCTTCAACAGTCCTATAAATGCCTTTGTTGGTGTTGCAGCCCTCCAGGTTTGTTGATGGCTTACTTAACTCTTAAAATGCTGTTGACAAAATGGTTCAGCACTATTGACGTACATGTTCAGCTATCACTGGTTGTGGTGATTTTATTAGCATATAGACTTCTTGTTGTTTAAAGGGTTCTTGCACGTAGATCATCGGCGATTAGCATGTAAACTTGACCAGGTGTCTTGTGACAGTCTTTAGAAGTAGGAATAGTCTCTCTGTGTAGCGAAGTATGTATATGTCTGATTAACATTGTGACCTCGCTGAGTGTTATCAACTTAAAACAATTAAAAGAATGGAACTTAGAAACACAACTTAAATTTAGAATCATTAAAACCATATTATAAAATAAAAATAAACCAGGTAAAATACACAACAACTAAGGCCAGGGTGTGGACAGCAGAAAGAGCCCTGTCAGTGGAATGTAGGTTTCTCATGGCCAAAGCATACAGAAGGTGCATATGACCAAAGATGCCAAAAGTACAAAGTTACGTTATCAACTAAACCACTACAGCAGATGGAATATAAAATTAATTTGCATTAAGTAAAACAGAACTAATGGATGGCAAGCCCGGTGGATGAATTTAACTTCATTTATTTATTTATTTATTTATTTATTTATTTATCATATGGCTTTAAAGATACAATACATATGGACCTTATTTTGGAAAGCAAACTATATCTTTATGTCCAGGTTGTTTATGTAGCTAATTGTCTCTGGAATTCCACAAGCAAACTCACTGATATCACCACTGTACTGTCTTCTTTGACACTTGATGATAATATGTTGGATGGTCTGCTTAGAGACACCACAATCGCAGTGAGATTTAGAAATTCTTTTCCATTTGTAGTGGAAATCTGTGCAGTTACCATGGCCCGATCATACCCTGTTAAGAGTAGACTAGGTTTTATGAGGAAGCTCAAATCCAGGTGGCAGCGATGAACCAATTTGTGTCAGAGTTGACTCAAGTCTAGTATCTTGTCTTCCCTGCCATTCTTTAGTTATATTGAATTTGGTATTCTTCGATTCTATTGCAGTTCTTGTTGGTGGATTTTGAGACCTTAGACGATTCAGATGGGCATCAGTGATGTCACCCTGTATTGGTATTGGGGATTATTCATTACTTTCTCAAACTCCCTGAGGAGAGCATTTTTACATCAAAGATCTGGTGGGGAGATATAGTTGAGGATAGGTGGACAGTATGTGGGGATAGACCTTATTATGATATTATTTATTTATTTAATGCAAATATACAGACGTTCATCCAATTACAGTATTTGCTCATAACTTCAAATATTATTGAGTATAAATACACAAATAAAAAATAAAAAAAAATAAAAATAACAAACTGGATACATAAATATTGAGAAATAAATCAAAATTATGCTCGACAATTACAATTTTAATACAATAAATTAAATGGAGGTTTTAACTCCTTTGCACCCGTAAGCGGACTGATGCGCGCTCGAGCGACTGGGCCAGGACTCCATAAGCGGCCTGATACGCTGGGGTGCAAGGTCACATATTGGAGACGTTTTTGTGATATCTGTTGGCTTTTTCTGGAAACATTTCTACTTGAAATCTGTTCTTGGTGTCTCAAAGTGTCATCAGAGTGCTCTGGTATGCTTCTTTGGCAAAGAGAATTGATTAAAATATCGATCGAGAAATCTGTTGTTGACAAGATGGCTGAGAAGGAAGTTGCATGCTCGCGCCATATGCTCAGTAATAGCAAAATTCAAAGCTTACTTGATGTTTTAGGCTCTGATTTCAGCATTGATAGTGAGGGAGAAGTTATTAGTGATCCTGTGCATGAATGAACACGAAATGTATCACCAGAGAACTTTCCCGTAGTAATATCATACGACATGGAATGCCGAATGGACTTTCTCCTGCCCATCAAGATCCAATTACGACTGCCGGATTTGAACCTACGATCTTGGTACCTGGATGCGAACACTTTACCACTGATCCTCAGACTTAATAATAATGATGATGATGATAATAATAATAATAATAATAATAATAATAATAATAATAATAATAATAATAATAATAATAATAATAATAATAATAATAATAATAATGCTTGTTGTTTAAAGGGGCCTAACATCTAGGTCATCGGCCCCTAAATAATAATAATAATAATAATAATAATAATAATAATAATAATAATAATAATAATAATAATAATACCGAGTGAGACATACGGCTGTAAGTTTGTATTTGGGAGATAGGTTCAAATCTCAACATTCGCTGCCTCATGAATGGTTTCCCAATATTTCCTTATTTCCAAATCAGGCAAATGTTAGGCTCATGTTGTATAATTAAGGCCAAACCACACACTAAGGAACTTCTGAGGTAAGATAAATTAATGAAATATTTAAGTTTTCAAAGGGATTTTTATGTGTTATATTTCTGTATTGTTCTGTTTTTTTGTGTCATGCGCAATAGCATGGAATTTCTCAATAATATAAAAGAGGTCCCGTGATAATATGTGCAGTCGATCACGCACTATACTGTTTTAACCGAAAGCTTGCAACACCAAGGTTGCATACTAAAAAGTTGGCGGATTCCTAGCAATGTCAGCGCACAGGGCGGGTAGGTGCATATGGGTTAACTGGAGGTTCGAACTAAAAACTTTGGCAACACAATGAATCCAACACATTATAGCACCCAAATCTTGATCTCGTTTTCACCAGGAACGTCTATCTGGATCAGAGTGTTCCAAGTTTTACCACTGGTTTTGCTGTCTATAGGGTTGCTGGCACCAGCCGGCTGCCAGCAACTGTATCTACTTTCAGTCCCTCCATGTCCTCCAGCGAAACTTCATTTTAGCTCACCCTTGTAGTGAACTTACAATAAGTAAGTAGTGAAGCGTGGCACAGTACAGAGCAACTGCCACCACCAGGAACTTTTGGTCACTCAACTCCAGGGTTGGATGCTAATCGGACAGGAAATTCATAGTGCCCTTCCCACAGGCACGGCAGGTTCTCCTTTGGATGGACCTGGTTATCGCAGTCACTGTAACAGAGATCAATCCGCAGCAGAAGAAAGAAGACATAAGGAAAGCCATCGTCCGGCCATCCAGAAGAGCTTTTTAAAATAAATGGAAGGCTGAAGGGTGGGTTTTCTGTTTTACTTCACTTAAGCTAATTACTAAATTAGAGGCACCAAACCAGTGGCTCCACAAGACCTCCTTAGGGAGATCCCCTCCCATGGTATGACTCTGGGATTCCCCAACTCCCATGGCAAGTGTTATTTAAAATTGCAAAAGAAGGAAAGCAAGCAAAACAAAATAAAAAAATTTCCAGAGTTCACCCTAGACCCACAAATTACAATTTAAGACCAAGATGTTACATTCAAATAAAGAAATTCAACAGGAATAATAAATTTTAAAAACATATGTTACTGAGGATACAGTATGACACAATATAAAATGAAATGGCGTATGGCTCTTAGTGTAGGGTTACCAACCAAAAATTTCCAAATGCAGGACATTGCTTAGCAAAAAGCAGAACATTTAAGAAAAATGCCTGACAATTTCAATCGATAACAAAATTATACATATATTACACACAACTTTTTACAAAAGGAAATACCTTACTTAATGATCAGTCCTTGCTGCAGTTCATTTCCTGGAAGCTGTATTTTTCAACAGAACCTACTTTTGAAAGAAGACGCGAGTTATTTTCTTGAAGTACATATTTATAAAATTCTTCACACGACACATCTTTGAAATTGAACTTCACAAGTAACATTCCTTTCACTGATTCTACCAACAAACGGTTCCTTTCCTTTGTCCATTGAGCATTTATGAATGAAAACACACGTTCAGTGGAGGCATTGCTGCCTGGTATGGCAAAGAAAAACTGGCAAATGTTCAAAAGTTCAGAAAATACCTCAATGTTCTTTGGTTGACTATGAAGGAGGCCCAGTCGGTAATATGCACGTGTGGTTGGCAATGGCGGCGGGAGGGGGTGGGGAGCTTTGGGAGGGAGGAGCATGGGCGGAGTTCATGCGCAGAGGTGAGCTGATGGAATGGAGGAGGGTAGAGTGGAGGGGTGAGCTTGTAATGTGTTGGGAGTGTTGATTGATAAGGTGTTGGTTTGTAAAAGAGGGAGGGGGGGGGAGGATGTATGGACTCGAAAATTACGTGGATAGTATTGATGTCTTTTTATTAACACGTTCACGGCCGATGACGACACACATGCGTCATGTCTCCACTTTCACTCAGTGCCGATGACGACACGTGCGTCACATTCCGCGCCAAATATTAAAGCTCGTATTTCCGCCAATATGTATGTAAACAAACAGACCTCTTACCTGTGCATTGTTAAGGTGTTATTACACAAATGCGCCATCCGGGCATCAGATCAATTGTTAGTTACAATCTCTGTAGCCACTACAAGTCGGCATACATTTCCGCGATGTCAAGAGGTAACATTGAAGTTTCAGACCCCTCTCACCGGAAGAAATCCTGTCTTAGCGGGATAAACGGGTGATTTGCAATTAATGATGATAGTCTGAAAGCTCTCCTGAACGCTAGTGGCAGTGACAGTATTGATAGTGACGACAGTGATGACAGTGTGAAAAGTGACTGTAGCCACCTGAGTGAGAATTTTAATCTCTGATGTGTGTGTTGAGTGTCTGCTCCCAATTCTCATATTACAGAAGATGAGGAAGTCTTAATACTTAATACTTATCTCATCTCCAAATATCCCGCCAAATAACATGTGCAATACTTCTTGGAGTTCAGATTCGTCCTCAATGAAACAAACATACTTTATTGGTCGACCGGAAATGAAGGTTCCACTGCCAAGTGACGCGAAACCTATTGATTATTTTCGCTTGCTTGCAGATGACAACTTGCTGAATAACGTTGTAACTGAATTTAGCACATTTGCAGAAGAGTTATTTTTACGAGGAAATTTCACTGAAAAGTAGCGCTCTATATTGACTAGTTACATTGTACAGCTTATGGAGTAATGCAATTATACATTGTTCATGCAGCAATAATAAGATTCTACTGCACGGTATTTTCGTGTGAAATGTTCAAAAACTTATTTTTCTGTTGTAAAGAAGTTCCGCAATCGAAAAAAACATTATTTTCCTCGTTCCGCTTCATTACCAGTCATGACGCACACGCTGCGTCAAACGGCACCGAAGGCGAAAAGCTCATCGGTAGTGCCGTTGACGCAGTGTGTGCGTCATGGCTCGTATGCACATAAATAATATTGAAATAATTAAAATAATAATCTAAAATGCATAAGGACACAGAAATGAACTCCTTTAAACAAAAAAAAGTGTTACGGTACCACGGTGATGGTTGCTGATATCCAAGCGGCCGCAAACGTGTTAATGCGGTCGAATGTTATTTGCTTGTGTTGGGTGTTGTGTTTTAGATGGTCAAGTGGTTTTTATTTCTCGTATTGTATCGATGGGGTCGTGGTGGAGGGGAAGTGCTTGGGTGGGAGGAGGTATGGGCTTGCTGTCATTGTGTGTGGGGAAATGGGTGGGAATGGGGGAGGTGGGGGCGAGGGGGGTAACTGTCGACGTGCTGGGTGAGTGAGTTAATGTGGTATTAAAGAGTTTAGAAAAGTTGTTGCCTTGAAAATTTATTTTTTGTATAAGGTGGGAATTTGTTCAAAGGTTTTTTTTTTTAATATCTATTATCTCGTTGAGGTTTTTGTCTTTATTGAAGTGTTGGTCTAGAAAGATGTATAAGTTCTCAAACTCAGTCATTAGTTTGCCTTTCTCAACTCTTTTTAGGATTTTTAAGTCTTGTTCTATTGTGGTAAAGTGGTGGCCAGTGTCCCTCATGTGGGTGCTCATTGCGGGAAATTTATTATGTTTTTGGGCATTCTAGTGTTCTAAATAACCCCCTTTATGAACAAATTCCCACCTTACTACAAAAAATAAATTTTCAAGGCAACAACTTTTCTAAACTCTTTAATACCACATTAACTCACTCACCCAGCACGTCGACAGTTAACCCCCTCCCCCCCACCTCCCCCATTCCCACCCATTCCCCCACACGCAATGACAGCAAGCCCATACCTCCTCCCACCCAAGCATTTCCCCCTCCACCATGACGCCATCGATACAATACGAGAAATAAAAACCACTTGACCATCTAAAACACAATAATACCCAACACAAGCAAATAACATTCAACCGCATTAATAAAAAGACATCAATAATATCCATGTAATTTTCGAGTCCATACATCCCCCCCCCCTCCCTCTTTTACAAACCAACACCTTATCAATCAATACTCCCAACACATTACAAGCTCACCCGTCCACTCTACCTTCCTCCATTCCGTCAGCTCACCTCTGCGCATGAACTCCGCCCATGCTCCTCCCTCCCAAAGCTCCCCACCCCCTCCCGTCACCATTGCCAACCACACGTGTGTATTACCGACTGGGCCTCCTTCATAGTCAACCAACACTCACCAACAAATAGCCTCTCAGCAACACATCAGGTATGTAACATAACATTTACTCTTCATTACTTACCATGATCTTTTCCTACACACCAATTAATACTAATAACATCTTGATTACAGATAACTTCCACTTCATACAACACAACTTCCAACAACATGCTAGAATCCAGCGCACACTGGCACAAACATGGCGTGCCATTACGGCTCCTCTTTGCAGACAGAATGAGAAGATGCCTCATCCCAGCTACAATGCTCTGACTCTGTAGTTATACATTCTAATTTCTCCACTGCAGTTCATAGCATAAGCAACTCCTTTCCCTTTCACCAGACCAGCAACAAAAACAGTAACTTCGTCCCGAGGTCCTTCATACTTTCATTTACGTAATAATATCATTTTAAGTCTCACTGGCATCTCACACCGATGTTTTCACATAACATTCCAAGCTACAAGGAGTTAACTAAAGTAAAAGCGAAAGATTCAACCTGCCACATATTCCCAATAATACAATTACCTACAAATAACTGCCATCATTGTTGCAATTCAAATGCACCGTTTACTCAGTGACACCCAATGAGTCTCCATCCACGCTGACCAAGTTCACCGTACCGAACCCGGGACTTCAACCAGATAACTTTCAGTTTGAGGCCTATAGAACCTCATTTGGCTATGGAATATTTTCCCTGCCCCCTGTGATTATAAAATAAGATTAAACCACTCTGCATATTTCTGATATGTCAATGCTGCAATCGTCTTCCAACGATTAAAACAACGAGACGCACTTGGTGCGAGACATTGTTATATCCTTTCTCACCAAGCGGCTCTCTTGTAAATATGTATATAAACTGTAAATTCTCAACTGTTCAATTGGATAATGTAAATTTACTGTATAGTTACCAACCATGACAGCAATTTTTGTTACAAACATTGACGCCGAGCACTATACCCTTTCTCCCCTGACTGTTATAATGTAAATAATTTGTAAAAACGTTATAATTTCCTATGAGTGCGTCAGTTATTCTTCGGAGCACCACTGCTAGCTCTGCTAAAAGTACCCAGTAATTTTACGCATTGGTGCCGACTACTTAGTCTATAAACTTATATTGTCAACTATCACCATTGTACAAGTGTTTCTCGTACTTAATTTTCCCATTGTAATGTATATTAATGTGTGCATGTTAAATACTAATCAGGTACCTGATTTTTGCCTTGAGGAGGTGATTTGACTGATGATGCCCTCAATGAAGGGCGAAACATGTCTCAAGTGGAATTAATAATAAATTCCTAAATGTAAAAATTTATATGTATTGAATAGGTGACAAAATGAAGCATTTAGCATCCTACATTCAGTATCTTCAATACGGATTAACAATGATTTTTATCACTTGATTGTGTCCATGTCGAGGACAAAGAGAAATAGCCTTTGTGTATACCAACGTTCACTGGTAAGCTCTCCTCAATGCCGACAGCACAACGTACATGACTAGTGGTGTTCGTGTTGAACATCTTGATCCAAAGCATTTCTTGTACACTATGTTATGAAGTGCATACCAGATCACATTACAGAATATGGTTCCTCAGTGAAGAAGGTTTTTAAAAATGTTGATTGCTGATTTCAGCACAGTAAGTGCTACTTTGGTTATTAGTGCTTGAGGAGGGTGGAAAGACTTGCAGATGGTGTAGCACCATGTCCTGGATAGGTGAGTGATTGACGTTTTGCCATTATTACCATTTCTTTCTATTTTTCCACTCAGACATATTTTGTCTGATTTTTTCAATTGTACAAGACTTACTGGTATTTGCTTTTCCTCATGACTAGAAAGTACAGTGGCCTTTTAGATATACAGTGCTCTCATTTTATGAGGAAACTTCGTATCATTCTGCCACTGACCAACTTCGGTTTTTCTCGGCTCAGCGTGGGAAGCCAGATGCCAGAATATCCCAACAGTTAATTTTTTATTGGGAATTGTATGGGAATGTGTGTGCCACAATTAATCAAGGCTGAGAGATGAGAGAGAAAGAACAGGATAGTCAAAGTACTGAAGAAACATGGCATACACATAACATTTAGGTTTGGATCAGAGGTACGTGATCTCATCCAACTGGTGGATGACAATTCCCAGCTCAAATAGTAAGGAGAGTACAGAAGACTGTGCAGCTGTAAATGGGCTATACTGGGAGACTGGCTGGTCTATAACTACAAGACAGATTGAATATAAAGACACACATCTACAGTAGCTATCTAAATCATCCATTCAGCAGACATCCATCCTGCTCAATGAAATCAAACTTTTAGCCTCTGTCGCTTTCACCACAAAAAGGTCAGAGAAGCCATTGAAATTAATGAACACCCAAATAACTTCAATCAGAATGAGGGAATATGGTTATCTAATGTCTGGAAACTAGCATTAAATGGACAAGAAGAGGCCCACACTATCCCACATGATACACTTTCACTGTACAGTCCGACCTCTATGTATAAATATTCCTGCCTTTTTCTCAACTAATAAGACAGCCTTGACAAAGCCTACTGTATGATGACAGAATGTCGGCCACTCTCCAACCCAGGACATGAAACAACAGCAGCAGCTCCGATTGCAAAAGTCTAAGAAGCAGGACTTCCAGAATTCTGGATATTATGACTCTTCCCCTTATCAGCAATAGATTGCTGGGCTTGTATCTATTTTTTCCCCCCTCAGTAAGTACCCAGTGTATTTATTAAGCTGATGCTTTTAGCAGCCAGTATAATTCTCTTCTACATCTATCAAAGGGGCCAAATGCTGGGAAAAAATGTAATAGTTATGTGATTTAATTGTTAATGTAACATTTTATTTTAAATGTTCTTTTCATGCAATAAAAGAAAGATTTAGAGTTCAGTTAAGAATAACAAGCAGTTTTGTTGCTGATTTAGATTGGTCTGGTGAACATCCTCACAGCTATCGGTGTCATCCCTGATGGTGTTGTTGGCCACTCTATTGGTGATCTGCTGTGTGCCTACGTTGATGGCACCCTCTCTCTCAAGCAGACTATTCTCATTGCTTATTACCGTGGCTTAGCCTGCATTGAGTCTACCGTTCCCAGAGGATCATTGGCTATGATTGGTAAGTATCAGTATCATTGCAGCTGCATGCAGCAGGGTAGAGTCTTATGTTAAGGGGACAGTCTGGATATATAAATGGAAATTTTGGTCATTTTGCTGAGATCATATGAATCTTGTACTATTCAGCAGAGAAAATATCATCTAACTTTGGCCTGCTTTCCCCCCGAATTTCCAACTTTACATATCAAATTCCTCTATTCTCTGGAAATATTCCATTTAATTTAACAAAATGTTTATGCTATATGTATCACAGTTATATTAATGTGCTTTTTCTCCTAAAAATATTTTAAGGGTTACTCTCAGTTTGAACTTGACAAAACATCTCTACCTTGCAACGTAAGTATTAAAAGTTCAATGAACAGATAAGCAAATAGAATCAAGTACAAGTTGTCTGTTATTGCTGACCTGCTTACGAGGAGTTCCAAACTGGCAGTAGTGCATGATCACTGTCATCTTTACACTTTCTCTCCTTGCATTTAGTGTCAGTTGCCAGATGTCTTCCTTTCAGGAGTCATGAATTCATATAAACAATAGGTTTAAAAAGTCATAAAGCAGGGTAAACTAACTTAGTAAACATGAGGTTTGTAACATTTACATCAGTTTATTATTTCTGTCAGATCACAATTTTGTAGTCAAATTACACCATCCAAATCTAGCCCATTTTGATATTTTACTGTTATCTAAGGTTAACAGGCTATTTGTTCTTCCAGGGACTCATAAAACTTCACAGCATCATTATGATTTCCTTGAATCCTGGGCCCCTTTTCAAGAGTTATGCCTTTTAATTAACTATGCTTCTGCTTCCAGTGTGGTATGGTCCATTTTTTTTTGTCTTCCTTCCAAAACTGTGAAAGTGTATGTATGTTTTTCTCCTATGAAGTTTCCAGATGTTTAAGGAATATGCATACCCCTGCATCTCCCCTAAAAAAGCATTGGTTATATTATAAAATCTTTACATAGAATTTTCGATCACGGGATATTTTCCACATAATACGGATCTTTAAACCTGGAATTTGGTATTTAAAAACACCTCTGAAATAGGATATAATCTCTGTATATAAATTATATACAGAAAAATCAATACACAATGTATGTTCACTAAGTGGCTTTGCTGTCAAGACCTAGTGTATACAGTTATTATTATTTAGCGTATGATGCTACAGTTGACAGTCGACTATGTACAAGTTCTTAATAGGAAAAAAAACCAACTCTCTATATATATATATATATATACAAACTCCACATTAAAAAGGTTAAAGTGGGGGTCTTTCAGTCTCTTATAGACAAATGTCCAGCTCTTCCAGCCAAGAGAGTGCCTCAGGGGTCACTCGGTGAATGTCCTCGATGGAACCAGCAAAAGCTCGCAGAGGGCAGTCCTTCAGAATGTGCAGGATGGTTTCCACTTCAGCACCACAGTCACAAGCTGCAGAGTCTTTCCAGCCCCATTGATGCAGAGCCGAAGCACTTCTTCCGACTCCATAGTGTATCCTGTTGAGTGTGGTCCAAGTGGAGCGAGGAAGGTTGAACCCAGGCAACTTTGTAGATGGATCCCTGATGTTGACAATGCCATGAGGGTGTGATTGAGACCATGTTTCCGTATTTCATCAGGTTGGAAATGTGAATTAACTCATTCCTTTGCCGTCTTCCAGGGAGGTTCCTGTGACTTGAGTGTCATTATGGCATTTTCATCTGTATCCTGATGTACTGGCAGGTAACTGTTCTTCGCAATCCTGGTCCACAGTCTAATAAGGGTGCTTTGCCATCTGATGTGAGGAGGCTGAATGTTGCTCAGTAATGGTAACCGTTGAATAGGAGTAGAGCGCAATGTACCAGATATAAGTCTCATTGTGTGGTGCAGTTGGATGTCAATCAGACTAGAGTGGGAGCTATTGAACCATACAGAGGAGCAATATTCAGCTGGTGAATATACTGTTGCTAGAGCAGTTGTTCATAGTGTGCATACATCTGCGCCCCATGAAGTACTAGCTAGTCTACCCAGCAAGTTGTTACGGCTTTTAAGCTTAGCAGCCAGTTTCTCAAGATGGCGTCGATAGGTTAAGGACCTGTCTAAAGTTACACCAAGATATTTTGAGTTGGTATTACACTGCAGTGTGTGGTTTCCAAACCTGATCGTAGGTTGATAGTTTGCCAGCCTGTTATTTAGGTTGAACTTAGCTACCTCTGTCTTTAGCGGACTAGATTTCAGGTGCCATTTTTTGAAATAATCACCCATCTTATCAAAGTCTTGGGATAGAATGTCTTCTGCCTCATTGAAGCCTGTTGTTTGTATGGTGAGGTTGATGTCATCTGCATAGATGAACTTGCGAGATATGGTTTCTGGGAGATCATGGATGTGTAAGTTGAAGAGAATGGGAGACAAGACTGATCCCTGTGGCAAGGCATTATTAAGTTTATGGAATCTGCTACAGACATGTTCTGTATGAAATTGGAAAAAAAATTTCCTGAGCATATTTTTGATCAGGGTGAAAATTTTAAGACATGGTATAGCCCTGTGATTTTCAGGAGAAGGGTCTCTTTCCAAACGGTGTCATAAGCAACCGTGAGAGCAAGGAACACAGATAGATTTTTCATTTTCCTCTCGAATCCTGCTTCAAGGAAGGAAGTCAAAGTGAGAACCTGATCACTGCAGTCTCGACCATGCCGGAAACCAGCTGGCTCAAGTGGATTAAGGTGTTCAATTGCAGGAGATATTCTATTGAGGATCAGTCTTTCTAGAAGCTTATGTTAACACTTAGTAGAGATATAGGTCTATAGCTTTGAGGTGATTTGGGATCTTTGCCTGGCTTCAAGATAGCAATAATTTTAGCTGTTTTGAATAGAGGAGGCAGGCGGCCTGATTGCAGAACATCACTGAAGAAAGAAGCAAGCCAACGTTTGGTTGCTGGACCACAGTTCTTTATAAGTTCAGGGTATATGCCTTCAACTCCTACAGCTTTACCATTTCTGAGTGTGTCCAAACCTTTTTGTACGTCTTCTGGAGAAAATGGACTTGTATACTGGTCATTTGGCTGGGTGTCTTGTTTTCTCTGCCTTAGTTACGATTTAACCTGTTTGGTGAATTTCTTGTCCCCTGAAATCCGCAATGTTGAGACAAGGTGAATAGATATGGTTTCCACATTAATTGAGGAGTGATTTCTTGATGGTGTAGAAGTTGGATCAAGTTTCCGGATGAGAGACCATGCTTTTCTGCTGGAATGTGTGAAGTTGAGCTACCTTACAGTTTTTATCCACTTCTCTCTTCTAGCATTATATAAGGATTTGAGGAGTTTGTTTGCTTTCTCTTGACTACATTCTTCCTCATATTCAGCGGACAAGCGACTGGTTTCCTCATTCCAACCTGGAATGGAATCCTTCCGATGGCCTCGAGGAATGGTTCTTTTTGTGGCAGATTTTATTAGTCCTACAAACCTACCGTAATTTTCTGAAGTTGGAACTATCCATCTAATATATGTGTTTACAGTGCACTATGTATTTGGGCATGGGTTAGACCAAATTTATTACTTTCATTGACCTGTGTCAGTCCCATCCTTGGCTTTGATGATATGAAAGTGATTGAGGTATGAACAATGCTAGTAATGCCATTCCTTATGTAGCCAGTCCCTGTTATAAATATTGTGAAAACATCATTCGTAGGATTGGTTGGTACATGCATTTTAGTTGCCTTAGCAGACTGATATGTAAAAGCATCATCTGGCTCAGTGAGGAAGGCAACAGAAAATTACCTAACTCCTCATTTCCATAGTAGACCTCTTCAGTGACACTTAGACCATCTATGACATGGCAGAGCTGTTGAGGGTTAAACCAGCCTTTGGGGTGAATACCCAAGCTCATCAGTCCTTTCAAAAGCATCGTATTTCTCCAGCTTCTCTATGTACTTTCTCCCCCCCCCCCCCCCCACATCAATAATGATGGTTTCTCATTAATATCCCCCACAATGAATGTGGACCCCAAAACCCCCCTGGTAAAAGTGGGAAAGAATAGGTTAGGAAGTACTGGGATTGATACAGAGAAAAAAACATTTTTCTATGAAGACAGGTTAGTGAATTTTATCTCTATCCATATTGTGTTGTCATGTTCACCCAAGTTCTGTTGTTCCCTCTACCCACACCAGCCTGCAATGATGTTTTAAGTTGTGTGTGTGTTTGTATACTCGTGGCTAACTTTCTGCGTTTGAGGTATATTCACAGTAGAATAATGAACTTGTATTTATATTTTTCCACAGGAAAAGATTCTCTGGAATTTGTGGAGAAGAATTTGGGGAAGTTAGAAATTGTCAGCACCAACAGCTCCAATAATTATATCATTTCTGGTTCTCCTGAAGATATTGATGAATTTTCAAGAAAACTTCGATCAGCTGGCAAATATGTGAGAGTACTAAACTGTGGTGGAATAGCCTGCCATAGCAAAAATCTTGCTCCAGCCAAGTCATTGCTCCTAAACTATCTCCAGAAGGTATGTTTAATTGTGCCCATAATCCTTCATTGTTAGTATATTAATCTTATGGTCCTCTGTCAAGAACAGCCACTGCTGGCTTTTGCCCTCATTTTTACACACACCTCTGCCAATAGCTCTGCATGCCATGAGCTGAAAGATCATTCCTCTCGCATGGCCACTAAGCCTGCCTGGTGACCATCATTGTTAAGGCATTAAGTCTATATGGTCTGACGTATGGAGTGAGGGTATATGGTTCTGTTGATGGTAATTTGCCCATGGGATAGGGATGTTAAGCCTTGACCAGACCCCTTGGTATTACATGACAGAAACAGGCTGTGTGACGACACCGGGTTTCATCCTCTCCCTACATCATCATCATCATCATCATCATCATCATCATCATCATCATCATCATCATCATCATCACCACCATCATCATCATCATCATCATCATCATTGTCATCATCTCACCCAGATGTGCAGTTCACCCATGGGCATCAAATAAGAAAGACCATGTCCTCAACACTCCCGACACTAAAAGCCATATGCTAAATAAATAATAACCATGCCACTTGTAAGATGGTAGTGAATGGATGTACAGTATAACCCCGATTTTGCATGACCTTGATTTAGTGTAAACCCGCATTTACCGGAAGAAATTTCAAGTCCTGAAAATTATTCCGTAAGAGTAATGCAATTTTATATTCGATTTAATGTAATTCACGTTAGGACAGACACCGCTTTTAGAGTAAGGAAATGTTAAATACTTTGATATTTTTATGGGCCCCATTTTAAGTTTCCATATTTGTTGTTTGGTGTTTTTTTTTAACATTTATCAGTTCATGATTGTCATTCTATAAGCCCCAGCGAAATAAGTTTTCATATTTGTTCTCTCATGTTTTTCACACCTTTTAATACCCTCTTCTCATAGAATTTTCACTGTATCCATGGATATACAATGTAAAATCCCCGTAGGTCAGAAAAACTCATATTGTAGTGATTCCATATCCCTGTTGGATAGTTTTTATTCAAGTATTCAATAGTATCTTTTCTCACTAAACATGTTCTTTTTCCTTGTCCCCTGCGGAAACGTCTTAACAAGGTTTACTGTATTTCTGTTAGTTATGGTACATTAAGAACCTACGAAAAAAAAGATGCCATAAGCTTGCTATGAATGGTTCAAGGCAGAAGAGAGATTTAGGGCGCGGGCGCTTAGCTATAGTGAGGTGTCAGGCTCACTTACACATCCGACCATGGCTGCTGTAGTATGATAAAAGAGAACCCTGTTGTAATGGCAATATTATTATGCCCTTCATAAATTCCTACATTAATCTATGCTATATCCTTCAGTTACAATGAGAACCCTTTCACTGATTCATCCATTATTACAAACAAATCTGGGCACATTAATTTTTCCGTTATCAGTATTCATACACTCAACTCCAGTGTTTATACTAAATGAGATAATTCATCTTCTGTATTGATTTCTCGCTACATGCATAAGCGAGCTCACCCCGACATTCATATGTGCTGCCGACTTCGATAAATTATACCCCACAATTCCAACTGTTTGTAAACAAACATTAGGAGAATATTTTTGCAATAAGTGCACAAATAAGTGCACTGACAGTAGTTGTTAACTTCTTATAAGCAAATGCTTGCTTAATTTTAATACTAGGTATTGAAATAGGAACTTCATGCTTTTTCTCAAGATACAGCAGTGTGCACAATGGATTTCACAGGTTAGGTTATATACTCTCACGCCTGGTTAAATTTCAGAAAGGCAGTTCCCATGTAATGAAATGAAATAGCATATGGCTTTTAGTGCCAGGAGTGTCCGAGGACAAGTTCAGCTCGCCAGATGCAGGTCTTTTGATTTGACACCCATAGGTGACCTACACGTCGTGATGAGGATGAAATGATTATGAAGATGACACATACACCCAGTCCCCGTGCCAGCAAAATTAACCAGTTATGGTTAAAATTCTTGACCCTGCCGGGAATCAAACCTGGGACCCCTTTGACCAAGAGCAGCACGCTAACCATTTAGCCATGGAGCCGGACAGTTCCCATGTAAATTTATAGTGTATGGACAGTGTGCTTGAAATTTGTTTTCATAATACGTATACAGTAAACTTAAGTTAGGAGATGCTGTTTGAAGTAAGAAAATGGAAACGTTTGCCACAGAAGCCTCTGGAGTGATGCTATTACCTTATTTTTTATGAATGAGTCTACATGCATGTTCACAGATTGTTGAAATTAGAAAATACTGTATTAATAAGTAAGCCACTGTATGGAAAGACATATGTGAAAAGTTTTGAACAGACTGATTGCTGTTTCATACCGATTTTAATGTGTTTTTGTGTGAGTGTGGTATATTTTCCGACTTCTATGGAAAATAGTATATAAGTTTATAAGAACAACCTTAAACCAAAACAGTTTTGCATTTTCCAACAAAATATTTTGTCAAAAGGAAGGGTTAACAATGATCTCACCAATATCAGGAATAATAGCAAACATATTCCTAAATACGTTGAAAGCAATTTCTTAACCAGCTAAGAGATGTAGAGGGAGACCAAGGTGATCAGTTTTAAGAGGTGTGGAATTAAAAGAGGCTACAGAGCCTGAGTCAAGGGGTCTGCTCATCTGACAGATGAATCACCATCAACCGTGTCACACACCCTCACTCCATATGAACACTACAGAGAGGTTTGAAATTGAATTCAGGCTTTTGGCCCGCAGTCTAGTAATTAAAAATTGTATACCGCCCCCTCTCCTACACTGCTGGCCAACATTCTGATGGTGAAATATCTTGACGAATGGAACTTGAACCAGCTAACCATGATGCCAGACCGTATAGACTTGATGCCGTAATGATCATATCCACCAGGTGGATTTTAAAGAATCACTAGCGATAATGGAAAAATACAGTTGGGAAATAATAAACAACATTTGCAGACTTATTAGTTCCATTGTTATATTCATTTTAAATCAGATCCAAGCATTTATAACAAATAACATTTCCAGAAACTTCAAAACAAAATTATAGCAGTAGAAAGCAAGTTTTCCTGTGACTCTCGATAAGTAGGAAGCTAGTTTTGGAAATACTCATGAAATTTTACAGATTATTACAGCAGCAAAAAGCTAATTTTGCAAAGACAGGTTGCACCATCAAATAGAAAGCCTACCAATAAAAAAAGTAAATTTTAATATTTTTACTAAGCACAAGTTTTGCAAAAACAGTCTTCAATAAAGAAGACAACTGCCATGTGGTGGTCCTCCTTCCAGCCCTTACAGAGAAAGGATGTAATTTTGTGCAGGCTGAGGATTGTTCATAGGTGATCTATGCACTCTTACCTTCTAAAGACCAAACGTCTCCAGTGTGTTCTTGTGGTGCTGAATTTACCATGGCCCAGATCCGTACAGTGTGTGCCAATCCCTGTGGTCTAAGATGGAACCTCGGGCGTGCAGGAAACACTCAAACTCACGCTCGTCGATGTCAGGAATACTGCTAATATCAGTTGCGTTATTTGTAAGAGTACACTTCCTCAAATACATATAAATTTAAAGTGTTCTGTTACTCAGGAAACTTGCATTCTCTTTTGATGTTTTAGTGTCCATTTTGGCCTTTTAATATCGTATACTGTATTATATTTTTCTTTCATTTTCAAAATTCATTCATTAAGTACATCATTTATGTTTCCTTTTAGTTTTTTAAATATTTAATTTGTTCAGAGAGTATGGTTGTGAAGTTGTAGTTCTTAGAATAAAAGCCAACCCCAGGTTTTTTTTCCACCAGGTAGCAGGATCCACTGTGTGGGTTTACTGTCTCCCTTTCTTTCCATCGTAGAATATGTTGTGGGGGGGTAAATTCACTCTGTCTTTCTGTAGTGTATCAGCCTATTGTTGTTTAGGATTTTTTCTGATGACTTCCATTGGGCGACATACATTTCTCCTTCTGCTCACAGTTCGAATCCAGACCATAGAAGTCAACTTCTGCGGTTGTTTCTGTAAGGTGAAAAACTGTGTGGTCATCAGCTCTTATTGATCAGGAAGATAATGAAGATGATTATAAAAACTAACATATTTTTAGAGGCATGACTTTTTCACATTAACAATAAATGCGACAAAATACATTTTAAGTGATTTTGAAATATTTTAAAGAATCATGTTATTCTGTTTAAGAAATTAGTGATTTTGTTTTTGCAAATTACAGTGAATTAAAGGAACAAGGCCAGTTTAAAGCGAAATTTACTTATTTTACAATAAGTGCAAAAAATGCAGCAAAATTCATGGAAATTAATGGTCTTGAAATGGTATTCCAATATCAGGTGTGTGGAATGAAACAGAAGATGGAATAAGGATTTTTCATTTCGACAGAAGTATCTTTTTGTATTAATATTCTATAAAATCCCTTGATGGTATCGCCATGTAGGGTGAAAGGGAGTAATTTGTTATGTAATCTTGATTAGGGCTATATATAGTTCTAATCAAGATTACATAAGGAATAACGAACGTTTATCAATACTGTTTCTCTTTAGTTATCTTTCTTTCACATAAATAATTCACAAATCTTACAACTTAAACTTTTTATGAATACCTTTAGGAAAGCATTAAAGCGAAATTAAAGCAATGGGGTCAGTCCAATTTCATGAAAATGGTTTCGTTTTTGCAAAATCGAACATAAATTAATGCAAAAATAAAATAATATAATGCCTCTACCCATTGATAATGGTAAAACAGCTATTAGTAATATAAGTTTGGATCTGAGAAGAATTTACCCCAACTTGGAAATGTATTTGAAAATGCCGGGCTGAGTGGCTCAGACAGTTGAGGCACTGGCCCTCTGACCCCAGCTTGCCAGGCTCGATCCTGGCTCAGTCTCGTGGTATTTGAAGGTGCTGAAATCCGTCAGCTTTATGTCGGTAGATTTACTGCCACATAAAAGAACTCCTGCAGAACTAAATTCTGGCACCTCGATGTCTCTGAAAACCGTAAAAGTAGTTAGTGGGATGTAAGGGCAAATAACATTATTATGTATTTCAAAATACCTAATAATTTGTTCTGTAAGGTGAAAACTGCTGGGCCATACTACTGTAGTTGATGTTTCTTTCCAGGTGATTCCAGATCCCAAGACTCGTTCAAACAAGTGGGCTGGCTTGTCTGTACCACACTGGGATGAGAAGCTGTCATCGGCTGAATACCACGCTCACTGTCTCCTTAGTCCGGCTACGTTCCTGGTTCCTGGCCAGCAGGTTCCCAGTGATGTTCTCTCCATAGAGATCTCTCCTAGCTCTCTTCTCTCCACCTCCAGTTTCACACTGTACAATGAAGATACTGGGATATTTTCTCTGCTCTCAACGCTTGGCAAGTGAGTAAATATACTATTCCTTAAATTTTCTTGAAATCTCCTCTGTACTGGGTATAAGATGAAGTATAATTGCCTAGTGTGTCTGTTTCTTAGTGGAGGGCTTTGTCACAACACACACACCCCTTCTCTCTTTGTGCCTTCAAGTTGACATCAACTCCAGGCGACTGCATGATTGGATTGTCTCCAGGTTTTCACCTACACATTTCAGATCTTTCAGTGATGACTTCATTGCTGCTTTGAAAGAGTCTATCGACCTCTCCATGTTCCTTCCACTTCTCCAAGCATAGTCGTTTTCTCAATAGAATCAGGCTTTCACATTATGTGGCAGAGTAACTCAGTTTTAGGTTCACAATAAATGCTTCAGGGGATAGATTGGGTCTGATCTTCTGAATAACCCACTTGCCTGTTTTCTTGGCAGTCTAAAGTATAAGTCTCCTGCACCAGGACTCGATGGTATTATTGTGCTTCCTACTCCTTTTTCTTTATTTTTTTTATGGTCCAGCTTTCACAACCATATGTACAGTAACTGTGGGAAGGACTAGAGCTTTAACCATTCTGATTTTAGTGTGCATGGACACATCAGGGCATCTGGTGATCTTCCTGAGAATTATCCTACCATTGATTGATGGATTGATTGATTGATTGATTGATTTATTTATTTATTTATTTATTTATTTATTTATTTATTTATTTATTTATTTATTTATTTATTTTATTTATTTATTTGTTTGTTTGTTTGTTTGTTTGTTTGTTTGTTTGTTTGTTTGTTTGTTTGTTTGTTTGTTTGTTTGTTTGTTTGTTTAATGGGTTTTAGTGCCAGGAGTGCCTAGTGACATGTTTGGCTTGTCTGTTGGGGATGAAGATGAAGAAGTATGACTTTCTCTGTATGGTACATGCAAACAGTGATAATTGTTTTGAGAATAGCCTCAGAATTTAGCACGCAAAATGTAATAGATTTACTTTATGATATTACATACATTTGTCGTTCACATTGTCTGAGTATAGTGTTCTCCCTAGAACCTTTCTAATGGGCGTGCCACCCTGCCATTTTTATGGACCGCCTGGATAACATAACCTAGATATGTGCTAGTTATATAATATGATACATAATTGAGTCATCGGGTGCTCCAAATTAAAATGTAAAACTGTTTATGTAATAATCTTCATTATTGTCAGCAAAATTGCATCAATTAAATCAAAGTTTAAATGTTTAGCTTGACTATCATGAAGTGTTGTGCACAAGCTGTGTATGGATTAGCGTGGAATCGCATGCGAGTACTCGATTCTTTATGATGTTACAAACCTCTATGGCACTCCACAGCAACCAAGTGATCAGTCCCGGAGTTACATGATTATGAACGGGCAGCAGAACACTAGAAATTCATGTAACTACTATGGATTACCCAGCATAAAAAAGTAATAATAATAATAATAATAATAATAATAATAATAATAATAATAATAATAATAATAATAATAAAAAACATGATAAAGAAAATTAAAACTTTATGAGATTTGATAAAGTTAAATAAAACACACATGATAAAGACTGCATAAACAACATCAAGATATAAATGCCAGGTTAACCAACATGATGACTAAAAGAAAGGAGATGAAAAGCGGGCTGAGCCATAAGAGGTCGGTGAAAGGTAGTTCATTGTGAGGAAAACAAGATTAACGGTGATCCCTTTCTGAACACTCAAATTTACTGATCATTAGTTCAAGTTAAAGCACAAAACAAATTACTGTATAATCCCCAATACCACCCGCACTTTTCTTCCCCAAAATATTGGTTCTGAATCTTGGATGCGGGTCGTATTCAAGCCGTTCATTTTCGTAAATATTTACTACAATACAAATTTAAATAAAAAAAATAAATTTTCCAGCTAACTCATTCCTGGTTGCCAGCGTTTTGCCCTCATGCGCTAGGGTGGGCTCATCAGTTGGTATCTAGCACACCTACCAAGATGCTGGCTAGTGCATACCGTGGAGGCCTAGGACCTAGAGGGTAACGCCCTCTCTCTGGCCAGGAGAGGTGACGGGGTTGTGGAGATTTGATAAAGTTAGGAGATGAATAGCGGGGGTGATATAATTGAGGAGATGTGGAGTTGTGGCCTCTTGTCTAAGGGTGCACATCTGCTCTTTGCTTTTTATTGATTTGTTATTACAGACATGTATAGTACATAATTCGTTTTTCTTGCTAGGATACATAGATTATTACAATGGTGCTACACTAGTTATACATGGGTGCCGGGTTGAAGGTGAAGTGCAATGAGGTGGTAGAATGAGGATAGATGTGTGAGGGATGTAAGTAGAAGACGGAGAAGGTCAGATGTAGGCGGGTACGATAAGGGGTAGCTTAGTGGGGGTAGATAGGAGGCCTTGAAGTTTGGGAAGATGTGGCTGGCTGGGGACGGTTACGAGTAGTGGTAGGACAGTTGGCAGGTTGAGGGGGAAAGCGGGGCGGTTCGATGCGGTGATGGCGGCCGTAGAGGTTGATTCCTTAGTTGATAAGGCGTTCGGTATCTTCCAGTGATGGGGAGTTGTAATCTTACTAGATAGGTGGGTCCTTCTTGATTGCGGATCCGAGATGCTTTCCTTATAGGTAGTCGTGCCTGTCAGAGTTCTTGGGTTATGGCTTCAGTTGGTATTCCAGGGTTCACTCCTCGGACGACGGAGCTGAAGGTGCTATTGAGCTCGGGCGGTGGTGGTGTTGCTGTTGGGCTTGCTGAGTTGGTAGGAGTACAACTGGTTGTTTCTTCGGCAGGAGGCTGGAGTGTATTATGAGATGTTAGTTGTGGGAATGTGAGAGGAAACGTCATAAGGGGGGATGGGTACGACATCGTTGTGGTTGTAGGAGTGTTGGGGGAGGGATGGGTCATAAATATAGTAGTGGTCGGGATGTGGGAACGGATCTGGGCGGAGTTAGTTGTAGTGGTGGTGGGGTTAGTAATGGAAGTTGTGGTTATTACTGGATCGGTGGGGAGTGGACTCGTGGTGTGCTGCTGTGAGGGTGGCGCTATTGAAGGTGGGGCTGTTACATTGGCTGGTAGCTGAGCCTGGATGTGCGGGGGCGTAGGTTCGGTCCTGTAGTGGCGGCCACGGATATTCACTCCACACTGTAGTACGTACTGTAAGTCGTCCGCCTCGGAGATGAACACTAGAACTTCTTGAGCTGATCCAGCGCCGGTGATGAGCCTAGAGGCGCTGTAGACGCCCAGGTGGTGTAGATCATTCTCGACCTGGTAATCTGGAATGAAGGGAGGAACATCTCGTACTATACAGGTGAACATGGTCGAGGTAGGGAGGCTGACTTCCTTCCTGGTGTCAGGCCTATATGCTTTATTGTCGCCTGCTGGGTGCGAGTTAAAGATAAGGCGTCACCCGGCCAGGCGAAAAAAAATTGAGGTGCTATAGTCGCTGGAGAAGGCCACGAGGAGATTAAGCCTGTAAGAGGAGAGAGATGTGACGGCCACTGTGTGGACTACTTGGAGCCACCGGCAGTGCCAATGCACTATGAGAGACTTTGTCTCTTTAACAAAAACATCAATTTCAAGTTACGTTAATGATTTATGGGGCTCACATTCCCAAATTATGACAAATTTCCAAAAGTTCTTCTTTGTCCTCATCCAAAATAATAATTTTAAATGTCACTCTCAGTCAATTTTTCAAATCAAAACAAATGAACATATTTTACAAAATCAAATAGAACAAAATCAAAATGAAAACGATGACTCTTGTCCTTCAGTAACGTACTTTAATGTCTTTTCTTGAGGTTTTCTGAAATAAAATAAAGTGATACACAACATCTTTCAAAATACCATTTTCTTGTCACCATGACAGTTTTAAATACTCTGTTATGTCTTTTTCATAATAATAACAGTAAAATAACTTAATTTTACAGTTTACCTGTCTAATATTATTGTTAATGCCCTGGGGGGAACAAATTGAGATTTTATCATATTCATTTTTTACATAGTATTCCCCGCCCGGCTACTCATTCCTGCCACCCGGCTGATGAAAATTTCTAGGGAGATCACTGGAGTCCATGGCTGAATGGTCACCATCTTGGCTTTTGGACCTTGGGTTCGATCCCTGACCGGGCTGAGATATTTTAATCTTAAAAGATTATGGTTAATTTCCCTGCTAAATCTACTGAGAGGGAAGAGCTACTATACCAACCAGTATGTTATGTAACCAGTTCAAGCGTCTGGCAAGTCTTCTGTCTACTGCACCAAGGAAAACAGATCATGAATTGCCATAGCCAAGGTTGCACTCTACAAGAAGAGATCACTTTCTTTTTTATTTGTTTTATTTCGCGCCAACACAGGCGGTTCTTATGGAGATGATCGAATGAGGCAGTTCTAGGATTAGATAGGAAGCAACCGTGGTCTTAATTGATCAATCAATACTGATCTGCATTTAGGGCAGTCGCCCAGGTGGCAGATTCCCTATCTGTTGCTTTCCTAGCCTTTTCCTAAATGATTTCAAAGAATTTGGAAATTTATTGAACGTCTCCCTTGGTAAGTTATTCCAATCCCTAACTCCCCTTCCTATAAATGAATATTTGCCTCAGTTTGTCCTCTTGAATTCCAACTTTATCTTCATATTGTGATCTTTCCTACTTTTATAAATGCCATTCAAACTTATTCGTCTACTAATGTCATTCCACGCCATCTCTCCGCTGACAGCTCGGAACATACCACTTAAATACACTTGTAACATACTTTGTATTTACGTACATTTCAATACGGACCTAACATGAGAATTATACCGTGTAACATACCACTTAGTCGAGCAGCTCTTCTTCTTTCTCTCAATTCTTCCCAACCCAAACTTTGCAACATTTTTGTAATGCTACTCTTTTGTCGGAAATCACCCAGAACAAGTTGAGCTGCTTTTCTTTGGATTTTTTCCAGTTCTTGAATCAGGTAATCCTGGTGAGGGTCCCATACACTGGAACCATACTGTAATTGGGGTCTTACCAGAGACTTATATGCCCTCTCCTTTACATCCTTACTACAACCCCTAAACACCCTCATAACCATGTGCAGATATCTGTACCCTTTATTTACAATCATATTTATGTGATTACCCCAATGAAGGTCTTTCCTTATATTAACACCTAGATACTTACAATGATCCCCAAAAGGAACTTTCACCCCATCAATGCAGTAATTAAAACTGAGAGGACATTTCCTATTTGTGAAACTCACAACCTGACTTTTAACCCCGTTTATCAACATACCATTGCCTGCTGTCCATCTCACAACATTTTTGAAGTCACGTTGCAGTTGCTCATAATCTTGTAACTTATTTATCACTCTATAGAGAATAACATCATGCGCAAAAAGCCTTACCTCCAATTCCACTCCTTTACTCATATCATTTATATATATAAGAAAACATAAAGGTCCGATAATACTGCCTTGAGGAATTCCCCTCTTAATTATTACAGGGTCAGATAAAGTTTCACCTACTCTAATTCTCTGAGATCTATTTTCTAGAAATATAGCAAACCATTCAGTCACTCTTTTGTCTAGTCCAATTGCACTCATTTTTGCCAGTAGTCTCCCATGATCCACCCTATCAAATGCTTTAGACAGGTCAATCATGATACAGTCCATTTGACCTCCAGAATCCAAGATATCTGCTATATCTTGCTGGAATCCTACAAGTTGAGCTTCAGTGAAATAACCTTTCCTAAAACCGAATTGCCTTCTATCGAACCAGTTATTAATTTCACAAACATGTCTAATAATATATAATCAGAAAGAATGCCTTCCCAAAGCTTACATACAATGCATGTCAAAACTGACTGGCCTGTAATTTTCAGCTTTATGTCTATCACCCTTTCCTTTATACACAGGGGCTACTATAGCAACTCTCCATTCATCTGGTATAGCTCCTCCGACTAAACAATAATCAAATAAGTACTTCAGATATGGTACTATATCCCAACCCATTGTCTTTAGTATATCCCCAGAAATCTGATCAATTCCAGCCGCTTTTCTAGTTTTCAAATTTTGTAACTTACTGTAAATGTCATTGTTATCATATGTAAATTTTATTACTCCTTTGGCCTTAGTCTCCTCCTCTATCTTGACATTATCCTTGTAACCAACAATCTTTATATACTGCTGACTGAATACTTCTGCCTTTTGAAGATTCTCACATACACACTCCCCTTGTTCACTAATTATTCCTGGAATGTCCTTCTTGGAACCTGTTTCTGCCTTAAAATACCTATACATACCCTTCCATTTTTCACTAAAATTTGTATGACTGCCAATTATGCTTGCCATCATGTTATCCTTAGCTGCCTTCTTTGCTAGATTCAATTTTCTAGTAAGTTCCTTCAATTTCTCCTTACTTCCACAGCCATTTCTAACTCTATTTCTTTCCAGTCTGCAGCTCCTTCTTAGTCTCTTTATTTCTCTATTATAACAAGGTGGGTCTTTACCATTCCTTACCACCCTTAAAGGTACAAACCTGTTTTCGCATTCCTCAACAATTTCTTTAAACCCATCCCAGAGTCTGTTTACATTTTTATTTACCGTTTTCCACCGATCATAGTTACTTTTTAGAAACTGCCTCATGCCTGCTTTATCAGCCATATGGTACTGCCTAATACAGTAGAACCTTGATAATTTGAAATCGGTTAATTCAAAATCCCACCTAATTCGAAGAAGCTCTCATTCCTGGAAACATGAGATACAGTTTTGCATGTTATTTCAATTGTTTAATTCGAAATACGGATAATTCGTAATTCGAAGTACAATGTCGGTCCCATTACCAAAATTTAGACTTTTAATTCGAAACTGCCTTTACATTTTAAAACAATAGTATGTTACAGAGTCATTTCAACTTGAAATTTATCCGCTCTGCTTCATAATAGAACGCGCGTTCCGGAACGTGGAGGGGTAGCTTTCCACACTTACACTCACTTTGGTGGGTCTACAGTGCGCTTCATGATTGCTAAGTTGAATGAAATCAGAATTCTTTTGTATTCAACCTTTTAAGGAATGCCGTAATATCACGCAACAGGCAGTGTGCGGGAAAACAGAATCCGTGAACACTGGCGATGCCGACAGTTGACGAAAAAACGTGGCTCATATAATAAATTTTTAGGCACCGACAAATATTGTCATTGCCGGTAAAACTGCATTGCTTTATTTTAATGCAAGCCCAAACGGTCTTATGGTTTTAAAGGAGAAATTGCCAGCCGGGAAATCGTACAAGGGTGAGGGATGGGGGTCATAGTAGTGCGTTGGAATGCACATGGGTGCGAGATAGGAAAGTTCGATAAGCTACATTGTTTTAAGGGTGTCGGGCACTTTCCATGCCAGTACAAAGCATCTAAAAATGCAAACAGTACAGAAATCCAAAAAGATAATGCATTTGCACAGGGAACCGGCATAATTTATTCTCGTCTTTGAATTGTGCGATTTTTTTCTTTCGTTCCGTGAGGTTATGTTTGTCAGTGATTTATCCAAGTGCATTATTTGAACATTGTAAATGCACCCTGTTGGATACATTTCGGAAATAGTTTTTTCCATGGCATTTGAAAGGTTTAAACTGTGAATCGAGGTGATTGCATGTATTAATGGGTCTTAGAATACTTTGTGACGTGGCAAGTGTTTACACATCTGAAGTACGAGAAAAGTGCCATGGCAGGAAATCGTACAAGGATAGAGTCATAGGAAAGTTCGATTTTAAGGGCATCAGGTACTTTCTGTGTAAATACAAGGCATCTAAAATGCATACAGTATAGTAATCCAATTAATAAAGCACTTCCACAGGGGAGCCAGCATAGATTTCTCCTAATCTTTGAATCGTGCTTTTTTTTCTCTCTCTCTCTTTCGTTGCGTGAGGTTATGTTTACCAGTGAGATATCCGAGTGCATTATTTGAATACTGTAAATGCACCTTCTTGGATACATTTTGGAAATAGTTCTTTTTTCATGGCATTTGAAAGGTATAAACTGTGAATCAAGGTTAACTGCATGCTGTAACGGGCCTTAGAATATTTTGTAACGCGGCAAGAGTTGACACTTCTGAGTTGCGAATTGGCGGTTAATTCGAAATCACGTAATTCGAAATCCCATTTTTGAGTCCCAACGACTTCGAATTTACGAGGTTTTACTGTAGTCCTACTTTCAAGATCTTCCTTTCTATCACATTTATTTTTAACTACCACAAAAACAGCTTCATGATCACTAATACCATTTATTACTTCAGTTTCCCTACAGAGCTCATCTGGTTTTATCAGCACCACATCCAGAATATTTTTCCCTCTGGTTGGTTCCATCACTTTCTGAATCAGCTGTCCTTCCCGTAATAACTTATTTGCCATTTGTTGGTCATGCTTCCTGTCGTTCGCATTTCGTTCCCAATTGACATCTGGCAAATTCAGATCTCCTGCTACAATCACATTTCTTTCCATGTTGTTTCCCACATAGCCGACTATCCTATCAAATAATTCCGAATCCGCGTCAGTGCTACCCTTTCCCGATCTGTACACTCCAAATATATCAAGTTGCCTATTATCTTTAGAAATGAGCCTTATACCTAGAATTTCATGTGTGTCATCTTTAACTTTTTCGTAGCTTACAAATTCTTCTTTCAGCAGGATGAACACTCCCCCTCCCACCATTCCTATCCTATCTCTACAATACACACTCTAGTGCCGTGAGAAAATTTCTGCATCCATTATATCATTTCTCAGCCGTGATTCAACTCCTATTACAATATCTGGTAAATATACTGTATATCTATTAAATTAAATAATTCTATTCCTTTCTTTACAATACTTCTACAGTTCAACACTAACAATTTTATGTCATCCTTACTTGATTTCCAGTTCCCTGTTCCCTTATCACCACTCCCTAGGTCATCCCACTCCAGCATTTGCTGGTGTGGTCACCATGGAAAACCATCTTCACTGCTGCCAACAGGGTGGTTTGAACCCACAATCTTCCAAACACAAGCTACCAGCTGTTCCACACAAACCATTTAGCCAACTCAGTTAGAAAGTCAGAAGCATTGCTTTATATGAATCAGAAATGTGGACTTCGAGAATATTGGAGAAGAAATATCTAGAGAGTTTTGCAATGTAGTGCTGGAGAAGGATGGGAAAAATACTGTAGATGGACATGGTGACAAATGAAGAGATTCTAGAAGGAGTTGGCAAGAGAAGAATGCTTGATTCAGTTCTTGAAAGGAAAGCCAACTGAATGAATATTGAATTTTCATGGACCCCACTGGTGTCTGGTTGGCCATTTTTGTTCTGTACTTAACATCTCTTCAACACGTACTAAATGTACGCAACACGACCTAATAGGTTGAAAGTCGGTTTCGAAAGCCAACTGGTTTTTACATATCCTGAGAAGAAATTGTCTCCTGCATGTTGTAGTCGAAGTAATGTTAGGGGGAACTCAGGGACCTGGGAAAACAAGAATGTGGCTGCTTGATGATTTTAGAGAAAAATAATGTACAACATGCTAAAAGAGGAAGCGGAGGATAGAAACATGTGGAGAGCCAAATTCATGGACCAAATCAAAGGACCTGCCTGCTAATAATAACAACTATATTAATAATAATGTGCATTTATAATTTATGGTACATGACGACCTCTGAGAACAATGCATGTGGCATGTGTACCACTGGTGGTACACACCATCACAAACGTGTTAATTTCTGCAACCACCAGTATACCCCAGTTATTTGCGTGACTCACAGAAACTGTACCAGATGCTTTAGCTTTGCTAATGGACAGACCCAGTCTCCATTCTGCTCTTCCACAGAACTTAAAACCAGTAACATTAGTATAACTCTGATCTTCCCTTTTTCAAACCTGTTAAGAACATCTTCCTACTTATCTTCCCATAGTTAAACTGTCCAGGTGAACCTTGTTTGCTGACCCACCTTTCATTCTCCCATGAACTAGGCCAGATGACAGGACCTGGATATCTGGGTACCTGTTGTGGTGATTACTCATAGCAAAAATACCCAGGTACCCATTACTTATAGTATCAGTGCTTGCATGTATTCAGTCAATGTATTCGATTTTACCTTTCCCCTGCGAGATTGCTCCACCACCTTTCACCTGTTAAACATAGCTCTCTGTGCCCACAGAATGTAAATGTACCTGTTTTCTTTTCATTTCTAAAAGCTTAAATTAAGTATTTAATAATTGTGGTGTTTGCTCATTATGATAAATTTTAGATGTAATTTTTATCATAAATTACTCCAATTCAGAGACTTAAGTTTTGGCTTTAAATCAAGTCCTCCTCAGCCTTCTGCAATGTGAAGGCTTGATGTCAACATAAGGTACTGATAAAGGAAAATCCTTCTCCTTTTTCAGCACCTGAGGATGACTTTGAATAAAATCAAAGCTTAATTTCTTGAATTGGAGTCATTTGTCATGAAAACTACATCTAAAACATATCATAACTTAAATTAAGTGTTGCATTTCTTCTAATTAAAAAAAATATATATATATAATTTGGTTCGCTTACATTCTGTTTAGAAATAGTTGAACTCATATTTTCAACTGATTCGTCCACCGGTTGGAATGTATAAGTTTTGGTCCATGATACCTTAATTTTGTTAATGAATAGACCTAAGCCTGGCTGTCAGATTGCATGGTTGGCCTGAATAATATATTTTTGAAGAAGAGAATTTATTCTGGAGACTAAATAATAGTCACCAAGCTCGATAGTTGCAGTTGCTTAAGTGCGGGCAGTATCCAACATTCGGGAGATAGTGGGTTCAAACCCCACTGTTGGCAGCCCTGAAAATGGTTTTCCATGGTTTCCCATTTTCACACCAGGCAAATGCTGGGGGTGTACCTCAATTAAGGCCACGGCCACTTCCTTCCCACTCCTAGCCCTTTCCTGTCCCATCATCGCTATAAGACCTGTCTGTGTCGGTGCGACGTAAAGCAACTTGTAAAAATAATAGTCAACGACTGAAATGGAATTATTCCAACTCATTAGAAGAGGTGACACACACCTATTTCCCATAAGTACATCCATAAAGAAAAGTTAAGCATATTTATAATTCGCCCACCAATGCCTAATATTTATGTCTCATTTATGGTTAGACAGTACAAGTTTAAATCATGGCAACCCTGCTTTCCTCACAGTTAGGGGCATTAGACTCATGATTGGTAAACAAATCCACTACATTAAATCTGAGGTGACGTCCAGACAAGCTTGTTAGTATGTCTTGCTTCTATGCACCGTGCACTAAAATACCTCGTCATACACTGTCTGTGGCAGATCACATAAAAATTACTGCTTTGAACATGAGACAGCTTGACGTTGCCACATTGAAGTGTTGTTTCCAGATTGTGAAAAGTTCCAAGACACCCATTCAGTACCAGATCGACATTGCTTGGGCCAGTATATACGCATATCTGCACATAGATACCCTATACGCACAGCTTCTACTCTGTGCCATGAGCTTTGAGATGCCAGAAGTGTTACTGAAGTACTCAAACTGTGTGCAATAGACTCCATGATGGAGGGGACTGTGTTCAAGAAGTCACCTCAGGACTCCTCCATTTTGACAATATCACAGGGTGGCTCGTGTTCGATGGGCTAGAGCACATCAGAATTGGACATGAGATCAGTAGTCCAAAACATTGTTCACTAATTAACTGCGAATTGGTTTACACCTTGAGATAACTCTGTGTACATACTGAGAAGGCAGAAGGGAACGTTACAATGAATCATTCTCAATAGAACGTCACCAACAGCTTGGAGGTTCACCACTATGCTGGGCAGGTATCGTGTTCAGCCTCTGTACACCACTGGTTAACATTCTGGGAAGCATTAGTGCCGCAGTGTACGAGCACAACATTCTCCGACCCATAGTAAGTGTTTTTGTTGAGAATGTTGTCTACATTGTGCAACAGCTGTGAATGTGTAACAATTTTATAGGACCAAACCAACCCAAACTCCATGGTGCGACAGCCCCGAAGGACCATGGCCTACCAAGCGACCGCTGCTCAGCCTGAAGGCCTGCAAATTACGAGGTATCATGTGATCAGCACAATGGATCCTCTCGGCCGTTATTCTTGGCTTTCTAGACCGGGATTTTATAGGACATATATATATATATAAAATAAGAGTTTTGTCTGTTTATTGCTCAGAATTTAAAAAGGATGGTATTTCTGTATCAGTCATGTCCACAGTAAGAAGGAAATGCATTTTTTAATTTTCCATAATTTCTGTGTTTGCATGTATGTATGTATGTATGAATGTATGTATATACACGCATCACGACAAAACGGCTGAAGAAAATTTAATGAAAATCGGTATGCAAAGTTGGGGAATAAGTTGCTACAATCTAGGTCATAAATAATTTTATTCACGCTGAGTGAAATGGTAGTTTAGGGGAATGCCTAAAATTTAATCCTCAAATATTTATGTTATTAGTGTTCGTATCGATAAATATTACATAACTAAAGTTACATAGTATTAAATTTCCGATCATTTATGTGTTTTACATTGTTACCATACCAGCTATGATCACAGAGATATTCATGAATTTGAATTTTTGTTACTAAGTCCATATCAGCGCTGAGTCACGAGAAAATGGGTAAACAGAATTTAATGAAAATCGGTATGTAAAATCGGAGAATAAGGTGATGATGATGATGATGATGATGATGCTTGTTGTTTAAAGGGACCTAACTGGGTAATATATGAATCAAGTGAGTGAAAGATTGCCCAGATAATGTGGGTGCCCACTTCTTACCTGAATGCTCCAGCTAATGCTTGAATAACCAGGTATGCAAGTACCCAGGTACACTAACCATACCATAAACCCTACTGCATTCCATTCACTTCCATTTTGTTTGCAAAGTTGTTTCCCAAAAGTAATGTAAATCAAATTGGTAAGGACCCTTTATTGATTTTCTTTGTCCAGGTTATACAACAGAGGCATCAACATGGATTTGGGTAAACTGTACCCTGCAGTGGAATATCCTGTTAGCAGAGGAACCCCTATGATCTCTCCACTGATAAAATGGAATCATTCTAACCAGTGGTTTGTTGCAGATGACTCTAAAACGGTAAGTTGATGCATTGTTCTTTGTCAGAAAGTAAATGAGATGCTGTTTCAGGGGCACTTACCAGATATGCCGATTACTAAATACAGTGAACTGATAATTCATGTTCAGTTAATTCTGGAATCTACTGCAGCGCACTTGTTAAAGTTTTCTTGGTGTGAGAGTATGTCTTTCATTTTGTTTGTGTACTGTACCTTATATTCGCGGTAAGGCAACTACAAGAGCGAAATTATGAATGGAGTAAGGATCTTGTGATGGCCTTCATGGACTTTGAGAAAGCTTATGACTGTGTGTGTAGAAACAAGGTATGGGAAGCGTTACAGAGAAAAGGTGTCGAGGAACAGACCGTAGAAAGAGTAAAGAAGATGTACAATGGGAGTGTCAGTTGTGTGAAAATAGGAGGAGAGAGAACAGCCTGGTTTGAGCAAAAAGGTGGATTAAAACAAGGAAGTGCTCTGTCATCTTTGCTCTTCGTAGTAACAATGGATGAGATGATGACAAAAGTGACAAGGAAAATTGGAGAAGGAAAAATGAAAGTGATGATGTTTGCAGATGACCTGTTAGTCTGGGGAGACGTGTAGAGGCGCGCGGCTGTGAGCTTGCATCCGGGAGATAGTAGGTTCGAATCCCACTATCGGCAGCCCTGAAGATGGTTTTCCGTGGTTTCCCATTTTCACACCAGGCAAATGATGGGGCTGTACCTTAATTAAGGCCACGGCCGCTTCCTTCCAACTCCTAGGCCTTTCCTATCCCATCGTCGCCATAAGACCTATCTGTGTCGGTGCGACGTAAAGCCCCTAGCAAAAAAACAAAAAAAAAAGTCTGGGGAGAAAAGGAAGAGGATATCCAGGAACAGTTAGATGCTTGGGTAGAGGAGGTGGAACGATATGGAATGAAATTGAATGCCCAAAAGAGTGAGATAGTGATCACAACTAGAAAGAAGGAGAGACCTACGAGAGGGATAATGCTTGGAGGGGAACAGCTTACGAAGGTAGAGAGTTTCAAGTACTTAGGAAGTATCATAGAGTAAAGTGGAAGAAATGATAAGGAAATAATAGAGCATGGATGACAAGCAGGAGCATTCCTGAGAAGTGTCAGAAGCCTGGTTTGGAGCAAGGATGTCCCTCAGAGAAGCAAAAGGGTGATATACAGGATGTACTATATACTTGTTCTGACGTGTGCAGCTGAGACTTGGGTAATGAGGCAGAGAGCTGTGAATAGAATACAGGCAAGTGAAATAAAATTTCTGAGAAGCAGGATAGGAGTGACAAGATGGGATAAGATGAGAAATGAGAAGGTTTGAGATATAGTGAAAGAAGAACCACTACAGAATAGGGTAGAGTCATGTAGACTTAGATGGTATGTACAATATTAAATAGAAGGAAGGATCCACCTTTCAATACTCCATTGTTAAGTTGAACCAAATAGAGGTTACAACCTGTTCATTTGGGACCGGTTTCAACACATTTGAAGTATCATCATCAGCCAGTTAGCAAAGCAGTGCCAAAATTAAGTCATAAAGGTCTAAAGACAACTAACGCAGTGATCACAGGCAAAAAATTAACACTATTTAGTGCCGAAGCAATTTTAATTACAATTGCAATCTAAAAATAGGAGAAAAATAATATATCAAATAATTTGATGCCATTGGGTATGTCCCCTCCTTAGAAAATAACTTAATTGCATCAGCAAAAGGCTGAGATAGTAAAAGAAGGAATAAACAAGATTTTGTAACTCGGTTATTGGTTATTGTTAAGAATTTGGTCTAATAATTAAAAACATTATTGATAAAACAAATATTAATACCAAAATAATAAATTGATTAATAGTTAAATCACTATGTATATATTCATCACTATAAAAAAAATTGTAATTAAATTGCTTCAGCACTAAATAGTGTTAATTTTTTGCCGGTGATCACTGTGTTAGTTGTTTTTAGACCTTTATGACTTAATATTTGCACTGCTTTGCTAATTGGCTGATGATGACACTTCAAACGTGTTGAAACCGGTCCCAAATGAACAGGTTGTAACCTCTATTTGGTTCAACTTAACAACGGAGTATTGAAAGGTGGATCCTTCCTTCTATTTAATATTGTATATTTCCCTATTCAGTACAAAACAGTCATGAAGTTTTTAACTGTAAATTAGATGGTAAGGATACATGAAGAGAATGACAGAGGAAAGGATACCTGGGGCCGATGACCTAGATGTTAGGCCCCTTAAAACAACAAGCATCATCATCAAGCAGGAAAGGATACCGAGGAGGATGCACAAAATGGAGATAACAGGTAAACGGCTAAGAGGAAGACCAAGAGACAGGTGGATAAAAGGAGTGGAAGTGTGTGTACGGAAAAGAGGAGAGGACTGCGCAAGAGTGACTTGGGTGAAGTGGTAGGAAGACAAGAGGAGATGGCGAGGCTTATGCTCCAAGCAGACCCAGCCAACAGCTGGAAACTGCAGACGATGATGATGATGATGATGATGATGATGATGATGATGATGATGATGATGATGACTCTACCTAGGCATAAAATTTACAACTTCTCACAGGAATGTTTAGTAAGCTTCATAATTTTGCAACTTTAAATTAAGTGTTCAGTGAAATCTTGTTAGTGCATTTCTTATTAAGATATTTTCCCATTTAGCATATTGTAAATTCAAAATCCCGATTCCCACCGTAAATCTGTATTAAAGTACCTCACTAATTATGCCACAAATTTTTGCTATTACTGCTTGGTATGATCATATTTTTTCTAGTCCTGAATGTGTTCTTTGACATCCCTTGTGAAAGAAATGAGAGTTCCAATACAGTTTAGAACCTTTGCCGCAGGTGACAGGTCGGGGAAAGTTTCACAATTACGGAAAAATGCCTTGAATTCCTGAACTTCACAGGGTAAACAGATAAGAGCCATTGCCACTGGAGGCAGGTTGGGGAAAGTTGTGCAATGCCAAGACAAGGCCTTAAATTCCTGAATTTCACAGGGTAAATTGCACCTTTGGGGAGCAAACTGTTAGATTTAGGAAAGTTCAGTTTTGCTTGTTGATTAGCAGTGGTATAGTTAAAATTTAAATAATAAATAAAGAGGTTCAACCTATTCAATATAAAAGAATAAGAAATGCAGTGATTACATTCTTATTTAATAATAAGTAGAAGTGGTACCGGTTTCGACCCTAGTCCAGGTCATCATCAGCCGATTAAAACATGAAAAACAATGCATAGGAAAAAGAAAATAAAAGATCAAGTTCACTCCGGATCAGTAGAAAAGGCGATATAAAAATGACAGGGGTAGACACTGCAAAATTCAGAAGAAGTAAAACTTAAGTCACTTAAAAGAAACAGTGCGTAATTTTCTGAACGGCAGTACGGCACACGCAGTGTTAGGCAAAGTCTTATAATGTTTATGAAAAGCGGAGAGCGGTTAAATGAGCTAGCTTGTATACACTGTCAGGCACAAAGTCATAACACAATAGAACACATATGAAGATCCATAATCGTGCTAAAGCTGAAGATGAGTAGATCAATTGAAGTAACTTGCCAGCTCCCGGTGATTAGCGCAATATATTCAACATCAGGCACTGTGGTTTCAAACGCCAACGTAAGATGAAGAATAGCTTAATGATCCAGTATTTTCTTCGGTTGCGGGAATGTAAGTATATATAGATACATATAATATAATTCAATATCATTGAATAAGTAATTGTGATCCTGTGGAATTTTTGGAACAGTTGACGTGAAAAAAAAATTGTGAAGAGAAAATATATAGTAAAAAGCGGAATAACCCAATGAGCCTGTTTGTGCTTGTATTTTTCATTCCAATCAGAAATTAGAAATTTTTCTGTGTTCAGTGGTACAGTGAAAGGTAGCGAATATTTATCATGTGATAGCCTACCTTAAGGGGGAACGAACACCTTTAAATGATCAAAATTGTGATTTTTCAAGTATGTTTTTCATTTAAAAATTTAACTTTTTTCTTTATAACAGTGCAAAATTTTTGTTATTATCTCCAATACTTTTGAAGTTATAACCAAAAACATGGAGCCCTGTAACCCAAGCAAGCCTTTTATTGGTAAGTTTGTTGCTTGTTTCCCATAACTTTTGTTTGTCAGAACCATTTTTGTGCTGACTCTGAAAGTTTTTAAAATATTAATATGAAATTGTGCATGCATGTATATTTCATAGAGAAGAAGAAACCGTACTTGAATTATTGTACTGATGGTGTATGTACTATGGTTGGCAATAAAGAATGCAATGTAATGTAATATAATGTACTAGAATTATTGTGCTAGCTTCATTGGTTAAGTTAAAAAAATTCAAATGAAAATTCAGGATAAATTGACTATTTGAAAATAACTTCATGAAAAAAAAAAAAAATGTTGCATCCTAGGAAATGGACAGGCTGGGCACTTGGGTTCAAATGTCAGATTGACCTTGATAGAAAACACTTTCTGACACCATTAAATTCTTACTCTAATTTATTTAAACAGATTATCAAGTATTCCCTTTCCAATAATACTACAGCACACCTGAAATTATTCTTCTCTCAACATTACTTTTAAATAATTAGTTTATCAGTCTTTGACTTCTTTGGAAAATACACCCACTTTTACATTTCACTATACAACACTTATAAATTTCCTTCAGTCTTTAAGGTCTCATAACTAGCCTAGTTGATAATTATCTTTGGTTTTGAAGCTTCTCTCTTCTTGCTTCTTTCTTGAATCCTTGGTTCCTTTGAATCTTCCCTGACGGTTTCAGGACTTGAACACAGAACTCTAAGGTGAACACGAACTGAAGCTACTGTCTCCTTCAAACACTCAGTGAGTTCTCTACGTACTGTCTCTGTACTTTACCCTGTAGGACACAGCTAACCATTCCTACTGCTTGGCAGTCTCAACTGCTGCCTAATCTGAATAACTTCTTATACTGCTGTCTTCACAAACTGATGGCGGGCTCAACTACTGCCTGATCTGACTAACTCCATTACTGTTGTCTTCACTGACTTTATTCTACAGAGTCTGTTCCCTGCCAAGTGACTTAGCGACTGTCCCTTTCCGAGAGAACGCTCCTTTCCAAGTTAACAGAATAACTGCTTGACCAGAATTCCCGACCAGAATCACTACCAGAATGACACCAGAATGACCAAGACTCTCCCTTGTCACTCCCCTTTATCACTTCTCTGACCTTCTAGACTACTATGTTCCCTCACATCACTGATCTGTTCGCTTCCTATTGGTTACTTCAAGTGTGGTCCCACCTGTCTCCTCCATCTACATGTGATTGCACCACAATGTATGTTCTTATTTTACAGGGCACCTTCCTACATGACTAACAACAGGCTTGCCTTTCCTGGTCCACCCAATATGAGCCTCTAACTATGACCTTCTAGTCTGTTTCTCTGACAAATATTCTGTTTGCACAAGTTTGCTTCACTCTCTGGCTCCCAAGTTGAGACTAGCTTTAAGAAATGCTTTTAATTATAATTGTAATTCTGCACTTATTCACTACACTGATATTTGATATACTCTTAATCACTCACTTCCACTGTTTTTGCTTTATCTTTTCTTTATATGTTACACTTAAATTACTCATGATTATTAGGGATTTCTGACTGGGAGGTCACAGATCGAACCCCGTTCGATGCGCTCACTCCATAATTTCCCACGGAAGGGCATGTTGCAAATCGGTGCTCGCAACACCTCGCCGCCCTGATAAAAAGGTGTATCGCGGCCTACGTCGTGATCACTTCTGTCAGTCCCTTCTCTTTCGACCTTTTTATACTTTGGCCTTGTCTTTAATCCTCTGGCTATGGGATGTTTGCATTTTTCTTTATCCTCCTCTATCTCTGAAATACCTGACTCTGATTCCAGGTTATGAATACTAGGTCTAGTGCCAATTACTCTAGGTCTCTCAAAATGCACTACTATGTCATCGTCTGATGACTTCACCTTTACTCGACTTGCATTATTTATCTTTTGCTTGAAACAAATTTTCATACAACATCCAGTAACTGAATTCCAATATTTCTTTTTACACATGCTGGCAAGACATGGATTACAACATTTGCAACGTATTAATATGGCGAGTATGGCTACAATAGTCGATACTATTATTTTATAGACATTAAAATTGGAATACGTGTGGTTTGCATACATTTCCTTTTCTTTATCAATAATTAGGTTCTCAACTTCCTCTACTTTCTTGCTTGCATGTTTGAAATCCTCAACATATGTTAACAAACTGTGCAAGGAGGCTTCATTTAATTTTATTACATCTCCTAATTTTAAATCACTGTTCAAATGTATACAGCAATCATACTCTAACAAGACATCTGGTATTAGATCTTTCCTGTTATTGATATTTACCTTTTCTGTGGATTGTATTTTACTGTTTGGCCCATATACTGTACAATATTCATAAAATGTAATTATCCCTGAATTAATTAGTCGCCTCTATGGTGTCCTTACTGTCCTTACACACTACAGGTTCCGGGTGGTGATGCTCATACAAACAGTTGATGTATGCACTCCTTCTTCACCGCTCATAGTATATGCGCGCAAGATCACGCCCTTAATGCTTGGCCGTTATTTGACTACAGCCTGTAAGCAAAAATTAGTCCATTTCGCTCATCATTAATTTGAGGGCACCTCTGCCCGGATGCAATCAGTCCTTGTCGTGGCGCTACCACATGCGGATACGAATATTCACGCGACCACGGACGCGAACCATTATAGTCATTTGATTACACTGGCGGAAATTATCTGTCAGGTTATAGGCGGCAGCGAATAACACCATTTACCGTCTCTTTAGCGTCAGATATCTTACGTGCCAAACCTGCACTTGACGTCACTATAACGACCGTTACTGATAGAGGTAACTATCTTATTATTCTCAAACTGTTAGCACTCCCAGATTGAATTATAAAAACACTGCTCATACATTGTGCCACAGATAATCACCGTTATAATTTTACCCGTCACGGATATGTATTCCTAACTCAGTTCACAAGACATCAGAACAAAGCATCCTCTCGGCGAACGAACGAACAACCAACACGAGATTCAGACTAAGAGTGACGAGTGAGTAGTCAGTAGTGAGAAGTGAGGGATGCTCCCCTTCTCCTTGGGCTTATAAAGACCCATAGACTTTCATTCAAACGTAGGGAGTCCCCTTTGATGAATACAATGTCAGCTGGACGGCTGGTTGAGTTTGAATGAGAAGCCGTTGATAATGCGAAATATACACATTAACATTAAGTAGGCACCAATTATATCTACAGGCATCAGAAAAATTACATCTGTCTTTCTGGACACATCAGAACTGTGGAATATCGGCGCGATAACGGATTACTTTCAGAAATGTTACTGGTTCAAACATGCTTTTAGAAAGTTGGTTGTCCTGGTGTCATGATGCGGTACATCGAACAAACTGGCCGCAACTTCAACATCATATATTCCGAACATATCAATGCCATTAAATACAACAGATTCTCCGCTATAGGACAACACATACAAGACTCCAAGCATAATTTCACTAATATTGAAAAAGATATAAAAATACTTAAAATCGTTAACAAAGGCCCCCTCCTAAACACTACTGAAAATTGTTATATTCACTTTGACTAATACTTCAATCCTAATTTCAATTTAAACGATCTGAAAAACCCAATATCCTATTTGACTTCCTAATTCTTCTTCTCATAAATTCTAAATTTCTAAACCCGAATTCAATTTCCCATGCCTTACAAAGTTCCTACCCACATTTTCTATCTCCAATAACCCACCCTCCTAATCCACCCTAAACTACCCCTCCTTTATTTCCCTATCTTATCCTTTCCCATAATCTTTTAACTTCAAATCCTTTTAATCTTCTCTTATCTAATAATCCTCTTCCTTTATTAATTTATCCTATCTTTTCTTTTCACCTCTTCTCTAAAAAATAAAAGAACCCTACTTTCTGAATTGAACTGTATACTAATATACTATATTGCCACCTGCATTTTGGGTCTTCACATTCAAATTTAAACTCATGCCTTGCGCTGACTTTGACTACTTCAATTACGAACTGAATTTTTATCTTCAAGAAATAGCGCACTGTGCATATACGTTTTTCATTTGTTTCCGGTATTGCGCTTTTTACCATTTTTCTCTTCACAATTGTTTTTTACGTCAACTGTTCTAAAAAAATCTACAAGACCCTAGTTACATATTTCAATTATATTGAATTGTATTATATGTACATTTTCGCGACCGAAGCAAATACTGGATCATTAAGCTATTCATCATGTTCAGTCAGCATTTGAAAGCACAGTGCCTGACGTTGAATATTGAAAAGGTGGACCCTTTTAAGTTTCCTATCTTCCATTGACGTTGAATATGTCGCGCTGATCTTTGGGAGCTGGCAATTTACTTCAATTGAGCTACTCGTCTTTGGCTTCTGCACGATTTTGGATCTTCACATATGTTGGATTGTGTTGTGACTTCGCGCCTGATAGTGTATGCAAGCTGGCTCATTTAACTGTTCTCCGCTTCTCGTAAACATTATGAGACAATGCCGAACTTTGCGTGTGCTATGCTGCTGTTCAGAAGATCGCGGCTTGTTTCTTTTAAGTGACTTACCTTCTGCTTCTTCTGAATTTTACAGTACCTATCCCTGTTGTTTTATTTTGCCTCTTCAACTGTTTTTGTGGGGAGTTGATCTTTAATTTCTTTCTTACTATGCATTGTTTTTTGCGTTTTATACGGCTGATGATGACCCGGTTGGGGTCGAAACCGGTACCGCTTCCACTTATAATTAAATAGGAATGTAACACTACATTTTGTATTTATTTGTATTGAATAGGTTGAACTACCTTATTTATTATTTCAATTTCATTGTGATACATTTCAATACGGAACATTATGAAATTTTTATCTTTAAGTGATGCGGTAACTCGCAGAATCCCCCTACTAGCTCGTGATTGGCTGAGTTTTAAAATCGCTGGACAAAGAGAGCGGCAGCGGTTCCCCAGCAACATAGTTCAAATAAAAAATTAAAAAAGAAGTCATTGTAAGAAACTATGTACTGGCGGGTTCCTTGTATTAGCGCAGTCTGGAATCCAACCGTCTTGCAACTGACTCCCACACAAAGCCATGTTGCACAATTGAGCCCACAGTGTTATACAATAATTAAAATTACGTATCTGGAGCATATGATGATATAGTTCAATGTGTGTTACAATGTTGTGTCTCCTCACTCGGCCTCGATAAGCACTGCAGTGCATGTTCCATTTAGATTGCAAGTCTCTTCCAGTATACTGAGGTGGGCAAGGATGGAGTTCAAGTCTGACACTTATCCTCAGTTCTCTCTTCTTCTCATTTTCTTCAGTATAGCCGAAACTTCCGTGTTGTGTTCACTCTCTTCTGTGTCATTGTTGGCATTGTCTTCCGCCTCTTCTGAAGGTCACATTTCACTCTCATCTTCGTTGTCTTCATGAAAAGGTCTCTTTCTGGCAGCACAACAGTCTCTCAGTAATGCTTCATTCTGTATATATTCCTTTTCAACATTATCGAACAAATTATTTATCCTTTTCACTTCTTCTGGATCCATTTCAGGGTACAACCATATGTAATATGAGAGTGCAAAAGTCGCTGTAAGTGTAGCCGTAGTTCGGGATAATACGTCTACAAGTAATAATAATACTTGCTACTGTTATGTAACCTCATTGTTACACACAAACACAAATTACGCAGTGAGACATGATGATGATGATGATGATGATGATGATGATGATGATGATAATTTGCTGGCAGGACCTAGTGTTTACAGTGCACTATGTCTTCTGGTATGGGCTAGAGCAATTTTGTTACTTCCATTGATCTGTCTCTGTCTTATCCTTGGCTTTGACAATATGAAAGTGACTGAGGTATGAGCGATGCTAGTAATGCCATTCCTTCTGTAGCCAGTCCCTGCTATGAATGGTGTGAAAATGTTGCTCATAGGGTCAGTTGGTGCATGCATTTCAGTGGGCTTGGCAGACTGATATGTAATAGCAACTTCTGGCTCAGTGAGGAAAGCAACGGGAAACTACCTCACTCCTCATTTCCCCTAGTACACCTCTTCAGTGATGCCTAGGCCATCTATGACAGAGCCTTAGGGCTGAAGACTGAACATACAATAATAATAATAATAATAATAATAATAATAATAATAATAATAATAATAATAATAATAATAATAATAAAGGCATACACGAAATGTTAGACACAATTAAAGACAAACTAAAACCACACGCATATTTAGCACAGAAAACAAACAGTAACGATCAGGTTAAGCAACATGACGGCTAAGGAAGGATAGGTGAAAAGTGGCTAGGAACCATATCCAGGCATTGGCATTGCTGAAGAAGCAAAATCAATGGTGATTCCAATTCAATAAATAGTATACTTAACAATTTAGATCGAAATAATAGTGCAAATAATCAACAAAATTACCCTTTTAAGAAAACTGAAACAATTTGAAGAATAATTACAAATTACCTAGCAAGGTCAAATTCAGTGATAAGGAAAATCTCACACAATGTACAAACTTTATGGCGCAACATTTAAGTCACTTAATACTGTCAGAATGAATAAAATTTAAGCAACATTATATAGTCAAAAGGATATACACCGAAGGAAGAAAATACAACTTTTAAAATGATAATCTTAGCGCAGAGCACCTTTAGGAGGCAGCCCCCTCATAAACACTTCTGGGAAAGGGTGCCCATCCTAAATGTGAATACTCTAAGATGATGCAGAACTATGAGACAGCCCCAAAGGGGAAATTTACAGTTTACAATTAAATCAGGAGGCGTAGAACACACAATTTACGAAAGGAAAAGAAATGGGAACTGTCTCTTAACAAATATGATGCGATTTGCCGTAAAGGCTAAGCCATATTAAGAAAATTTGGCGACTGAAGGAAAAACGGGTAGGCCTAAGCTCCGGCAAAAGAAATTAAACGGAACACTACATTTGAAGATAACTACCAGAAAGATGAAAAAGCAAAGTGCTTACCTGTTGGAGGGGCCAAGTAGACCCGTCACCTCAAGAAGGCAACCTCTCCCTTCACTGGTCAAAATTAAAAGACGCCTCGGAAGAGCTTGGCTCTAGCAAAGAGCTCCTCTCTGGAAATTGGGAAATCGTAAAACAACCAATGAACGTCCTTCGTCCGCCAATCACAAATACTTTTATTATAACCAATCATGGCTCAGCAATAAGTGCTGATAAAGAACATCGGGTATCATCCAGAAATTTCAAATTTGATGCAAAATGATGCAACCGGAAACTAGTGGAAGCATCTAACCCGATCTAGCATGTGTACTACAGTATGTCCCACAAATATCTCAAATATCTTTAAACCTTTTTAAGATTAATTTTTTTTTTTACAATAACCAAACAATCTTGAAGCAGTGGCATAAACAATTCCAAATATTCCCACACAGAAAATATAAACAAACAAACCAATAAATAAACACATGATCATACCAAATTAATACATTACATATACAAAATTCCCCACAGTCTTGCGAGTCCAAATCACATTTTCTTTCCTTCTTTAAATCACTACAGTAAGTTTAAAGCTACAACCCAGTTGATCGGCACAACGGAGCACACTACTACACACACGCGGTGGAAAGCACCTCACTGTAACTAAAATATCTCCAGAACCGGCAGACAGCGAACTCAAGGTTAAATGTTGTAATAGATCGGAAGGGAGAGCCCCGAACTAAGAAGACAAGGTGGAAGGCGAAACTGGTGAGAGAACTACTCACTGGACTGAAACAAAAAAGAACAAATCTGCAGTCGAAAAGCCATGGCACATGTACTGGAGGGTTAATACACTGTTGTTATTTTATAAGCCCCAGTGGAAAAAATTCTTCATGTTTGTTCTCTCATGTTTTTCCACACCTTTTAATGTTCTCCCTCATCTTTATATCCCCCTGTGGGTGGAGGTGGGGGGAGTAGAATACATTGCCTGCTGTTAACGGAAGCTAAAAGGGGGACCAGGGGCTCTTAACTTGTGAGCATGGGTTGCCAACCTCGGTTCCCCTAGCTGAGTCTGGCATTGCTTCCACTTGTCAAGCTCCTCATTTTCAGCTTCCCTATCTGACCACACTTCGTCAACTCTTATTCTTTTCTGACTTCACTGGTGTTAGGTTTTGAGGTCTAGAGAGTCTTTCATTTTCATATCCTTCACGGCCCTTCCCTTTTTTGCTGATAGCTTTATTTTTCAAAAAACTGGACCTCTTTCATTTCCCTTTCTGATTATTATTAATATAAGATGGTTGCACAGTTGTACTTCCTCTTAAAATAGTAATCACCACCACCACCATGCTGATCTTTAGAAATGGTAGATAATAGCTTGCACTGTACCTGTACATACACAAGGTACAGTAAAATGCATGCATTATTACAAGTAATTACAGTAAATTAAAATTCTTTCAATGTGCACCTATTCAATAAAATGACATTTTATTGTGATTCAATCACATGCCAAATGGTCAAATGGTACTATGTGCCATCATCAGCCTTAAGTACAAATTAAACAATTATATACATATTCCTAAAACATCTAAAACACATTTTAACACATTATAAAATACATTACTGTAATGATACATGAGATAAGTTAACATTATGTTGCAATTGATTGATGTAATATAAAATTCTTAAAATTCCAGCAGTTGGTTATATAGTCCAGTCTGTGTACGTCTGTGATAAGTGAATAAAATAGCACATATTTTTGGCCATTTTATTATGTGTAGATAATTTTTTACATAAAGAGATTGTCGTTATAACTTGAGAGGCACGGTGTAGTTGCACGTGCCAGGTCTGGTAGGATGCTTCGAGGAATTTCCGGTTGCATCAGAAGGGAAATTTCTCGAAGCTGCGCTCTGTATTTGGTCAGCAGTTTTGTCTGGGCCCTTATTGGCCAAAATAAAAACATTTCCTATTGGCAAATGTAAGAAATGCGGGTGCGCTAATAGGTTGTTTCACAATTTCACAACTTCCGGCCGCTGGCCAAGCTTGTTCCCTCTGTCTTCTTGTTTTGACCAGTTGAATAGTTGTCTCCTCCCTCCAAGGTAAGCACCATCTTGTTCTTGTTTTGGATCTTTAACTTTCAAATGTAGTTTTTAATTTAATTTAATTTAATTTTCTTTACCTCCAGAATTTGTCTGAGATTTCTCTCATTCGCCAAATTTAATTTTACATGACTTAGCCCTCATGGCTAGTCATATCCATTTTGTTTTAGAGGCATTTCCCTTTTGCTTTTGGTTTTATAAATTGTGTTTTATATGTAAAATTGAATTTCCCTTTTCTTTGGTTGTAATTGTTTAAGTGCATAAATTTTAGTTTTCCCTTGGGTTTGCCTCTGATAGTACAGTTTCCTCTTAACACACTCTCATTCAGGACGAGCTCCTTATTCTGAAGTGTTTTAGAAAAGGTTGCTTCCTGAATGGGCTCTGTGTTAAGATATTAATTATTTTCACCTTTTCCTTCTTTCTTAATGTCTTAATATGTAGGCATGATTTGTGAACATGTGTTACTTCTCTTAAATGTATTGGGCTAAAATACTTCTAACTTTTTTCCTCTGTATGGTTTTTAAACTCACCGCCGTGAAGCTTGTAATTTTGGTATGATGTCGCCTTCTAAATTTGCTGTGTTAATCTTAATTTGCATCATTATGTTATTAAAACTCGCTACCGTGAAGCTTGTAATTTTGGTATGATGCCACCTTCTAAATTTGCTGTGTTAATCTTAATTTGTGTCATTGATTGACCCATTTGTAATGGCGTTCTCTAATTATTATTTCAGTAAACATAGTACTTAAATTAAATCACTGCTAATTTAGTTTCCTCAGCAACGCATACCTTCTCATGGTCTGGGTATGGTCACAACTGCTTCCCATCTCTGTTCCTTTAGTTGTCATGTTGCCTAACCTGGTAGTTATTTTCTGCTGTTTCCCTGAACTTATCGTGCGTGTGTGTTTGATGTTATTTGATCTAGGCTGGAAATCATTGTTTTTCCTTGTAATATTCGTTATATATATATATAATTCGCTGGGGCCATCAAGGACCACGTTGAGTCTTGTTGCATTTGACACTGAACTTGGCCTTCTTTAGAGCCCAAATTTCCCTCATTCTTTGTGAGTGGGCCTGCTTACGCTCCTCTGTCCAAGGGGTACCGTGTCTTCTCTTTGGTTGCTTGTCTCGGTTTAGCCCGTTCGTCAATATTTTCTTGCGGAAGAGATCTCTGTTAAGGGCGTCTTCAGCTGAGATATGTAGCATTTGCAGGTCATCTTTGGTATTTCTAAACCAGGGAATTGTGGTTTTGGGGTTTGAATCAAAAAAGTGAAAGATTTCTTTAGTTAACTTTCTTCCGTTCATTCTTTTCAGATGACCGTAAAATCGTGCCCGTCTTTTTCTGATTGTGTCGGTAATTTTCTCTATTTTGCTGTAGACTTCCTTGTTGTTTCTCTTTTGATGGATTCCATTTCTGTACTTTGATCCCAAGATTCCTCTCACAATTTTGCGTTCTCTTTTCTCCAGTTCTTCGAGGAGTCCTTTGTTGGCAATTAGAGACAGGGTTTCGGCTGCATATAGAACTAGTGGCTTCAGAACTGTTTCATAGTGACGTCTCTTGGTGTTTTGGGAAAGGCATTTTTTGTTGTAGATTGTGCGGGATGTTTGGTAGGCTATTTCCAGTTTGCGTACTCGCTCCTGAAGCGCTTCTTTATCCAGTCCATTTTTCATGATGATCTCACCCAGGTATTTGATTTTGTCTACTCGGGTGATGTCCCCGTATTTTGTATGGAGTTTTGGTGGAGCCTCTTTGATGTTAGTCATTACTTCTGTTTTTTCAAACGATATCTGCAAACCAGTTTGTTCGGCAATTTCCTTTAAAATTTCAACTTGAGCTCTAGTGGTTTCTATGTCGTTTGAGAGAACAGCAATATCATTGGCAAATGCTAAGCAGTCTGTTACGATCCCCTTGGATTTGGTTCCTATTCTCAATGGACTGTAGTTGGTTTCCTGTAATCTCACCCGCCAGGTTCTGATGATCTTTTCAAGAACACAGTTGAAGAGTATCGGGGATAGCCCATCACCTTGTCGGACTCCTGTTATAGTAAAACTTGATCAAACCAGAATTGCAAGGGACCAACAAATGTTTTCCAAATTAGACAAGTTTTTGCATTACACAAAACATCAGTTTTGCTTTAACCCTCTTGGAGCCAAGAACCGATCTGGTCGGCCGCTCCCCATCAGCTGGAAGAGGCCAGAGCTCCGCCTCCACTCTACTACTGTAAAGTGCCAGGCGGTTTTCAGCGTAAATACATGTATTTTAAAATTCGCGTATATCTACCGGTGTATAGCAAATACCGGCATTAAATTTTCTACATATCGACTACATAGAATAAGAAACTGGTTTGGAGTGATATAAAGAGTCAAAGATGTTTTATTGTTGATTTATACTTGTCGAAAACGTTTATTTTTAGGAAGAGAAAAATATTTTAGCACTTTCTCTCTCAATATCTACTTTGAAAAAATAATATACGATACAAAAGAATATACGTAATTATGTATAATGTATTTCTAAATACATTATATAGAATAACTAATTTGAACGAGAAAAATAAAAACGTAAAAAATAAAAATTCAAACATATGTCACTAGTAAAAACAAGACAATTTTACTCACCGATAAAATTCACGTGTATGTATCGATGTTTGGCAAATACTGACAATAAATTTTCTACGTGCGGACAACACAGCATTAAAATAATTATGAATTATTAAATAAGTAAAAAATAGTAGTTGATATTATAGTTTTTGTTTTCAGAAAAAATAGTTTCTCGTTTTCGGTTGTTGTATATATTAGAAAAATAATTTTACAATACAACATAATTTACGAAATTAAGAAATGTATGGCACCAAATCCGTGATTTGCTTTGACCTACTAAGCGACCGCTGCTCAGTTCGGTACCTGCAGTTTACGAGGTGAATCATGGTCAGTGAGACAGATCCTCTCAGTAATTATTCTTGGTTTTCCAGACCGGGGTCCTCTCACCCTCAGATATCACCTCAATTGCAATCACTGAGGGTCACTTAGATTGAGTGAACCTCAAACCAACCCTCAGGACCAGGCGAAAATTCTTGACCTGGGCGGGAATCGAACCCGTGACCTCCGGGTGAGAGGCATGCACGCTACACTTGGCCCGCGGAGACCGGCATTTAGTAAGTGAAAAGTAAATTGAAGTGTGATATGGGCGGAGAATCAGACGGTAGGGCATGTTTAGGTCCAAGAACTTCCTTGAAGAGACAGGGGTTGAGGAATGTTGTCGGGTTCATTGGGACAAATTTCCACAAAATGTTCTCCAGAGACATCATTATCATCATCATCATATTCGTTATCACTAGTTTCATCTACCACCATATTCAGAGTAGCTTTAGTGCTGTCAGACACAATTAAACGTCTCTTCTTTAGCTGCAGTGATTCCGCGGATGTGTCCGGTATAATTTCGTCGCTACTCTCTGAACTAAATTCCCTATTGCTATCCGATAAATCATCAGGGTTAACTTCGCACTGTTCTAAATACTTCATTAATTTATTGTCATCTATACCTGCTGAAAAATTAACACGTAAATAACATGCCATTTTCCTGTCACAAATCCACTCACTGCAAGGAGCAATCTCTTACTGACCGGTTAGCGGTATTTGTAAACACAGGAAACGACTCTTGTGAAAAGTATAACACCCTCTTAGAACTGCCAAAGCAAGGCCAGGCACACAATAACGTGTAGCCCCTTTACTACAGGTTGTAACAAAAGTATGCACTTCACTATAAGTTGCCTCAAAATTACGTATATCACAGAATTTTAAGCCAGCCGATGTAATCGGCTCTGGCAACTTCCGACTGGATTGTTAACGGCCGACCAGATCGGCTGTGGCAATTTAAAGGGCGGATGCTTGCACTACCGCCTGGCACCAAGAGAGTTAAAACATCAGTCACCACCATCATTACATGAAACACGATAAAGTATATAGTATTTTAAGACATTATTGAGACCTTACCTGTATCTGCCTACTCATGATGCTTGACTATCCAAATTGATGTACCAAGTACTGTAGTACACTGATTTGAATTATTATTACTGTGCTTCATTACTACATACAGTATGACACACAGTACATCATTTTGATACAATTACAGTACTATATTACAATATTTCACAACATTGGATATACACTCCTTAAATTTATTTCCATTACAACACTCTATACAGAACTTTGCAATACTAAGCTTTCTTCCACAGATCAAACAAATAAACTTGTCTCCTCTTCTTTCTAATTGTGTCTTTCTGAATGCGGTATTGAGCTGAGTACATTATTTCAAGAAGAGTGGAAGAGTTAGATATAATGGCAAATTGCTTTACACCGGGCGAGTTGGCCGTGCGCGTAGAGGCGCGCGGCTGTGAGCTTGCATCCGGGAGATAGTAGGTTCGAATCCCACTATCGGCAGCCCTGACAATGGTTTTCCGTGGTTTCCCATTTTCACACCAGGCAAATGCTGGGGCTGTACCTTAATTAAGGCCACGGCCGGTTCCTAGGCCTTTCCTATCCCATCGTCGCCATAAGACCTATCTGTGTCGGTGCGACGTGAAGCCCCTAGCGAAAAAAAAAAATTGCTTTACATCACAAAAGCACCGTGATCTTCATCTTCTTGCTTGTTTCCTTCTTCCGTTTCCTCTTTCTCTGCATTTCTCACTGCTAGAAGGGTTGTAACTGATTTGAAAATGTAGTGTGTCATAAGTCATTCATCACTTTGAATGAAGTTCTCAGCCTTGCAGGGAATGTTGCTTGCTTGACACAAGCTGGATATTGCCAATGCATTTTCTAACACTTTATTCGTTCCCCTCTCCGTATTATCACTCTCTCCAAACACATGCATCAGTTTGTCCAAACAGTGACATTGATCAACGAGCACCAGAAATGCACAAATATTGTACGTAGGACTAAATCAGTTCCTAATATTTTCTGCATTGCACAAGTAGGTTTTTAAGAATAATTTCATTTTTCGTTTCCACATTGAGATACCACTTCATACAAAAGTAAGAACCTATAACGCCATACGCTTTGCCTGGACCAAGAAAATATTCCATAGTAGACAAAGTTCCTCTTTATTCAAGTTCCGCTTTGAGCATGTTTCACTGTATATAGGCAGTAATACTAAACTTTTAAAAACAGAATCCAAACAAAGGTTATGGACATTTATGGGTTTGAAAATAGTAGATGATCATACTACCATCAGCACGATGGAGAGAACACCTGAAGATGAAGAAGAGATAGGATATTTGCTGGGACCATACAAAATCATTGTGACTGATACATCCAATTTTTAACAATTGTGACAATGTGGACAATGTTGAATAAATAATTTTGTTTTATATTTTAAATTTCTTTTCCACTAATTTGTTCAGAGAGGATGATTACCTCGTTGTACTTCCTCTTAAAACAAAAATCACCACCACCACCACTAAGAAACCGTAGAGTGCTTTAAACTCCTGCATTAGATTAACTTTTTCATTGAACTTTGCCTCACATGTATTCCCTTTTTATGCACAACTTTCTTAGTTAAAAGTAGAGCAGCAGAGAAATCAGCATGTATCAACCCTAATCTATCAACTCTTGACTGAAAATATACCTGAATATCTTTCTAGTAATTTTTGTTTTTTATCTTCTTTTCATAACTGTGATATGCGATTTGGGTCATTAATTGCAATACCTCTACATCATACATCTACCTTCAGTAATTCTTTCCTTGTGTCGGGCACTAGAATATGGAATGCTTTACCCCCTGAAATTAGAAATTGTTCCTCATTAATTACTTTCAAAAGACGGTCCAAAAATTTTCTCTTGAATCTATTATATACTGTAGTTATGTGTGAATGTGCGAGTGAATACCTTAAGTAAATAGTTTCCAAATATTTTTATAAATTACTGTAAAGTTATATGAATATTATGTAGAATAGTAATATTGAATTAATTATGTTCATTTTAGATGTAGGATGTAGACCTTTTAGTTTTTAGTCTATATTAAGTTTGAACATATATAATGTATTCAGTATCAAGCCACATAATGGATTAAGTGTAAGAGAGGACTAAGAGCTCTAACTTTGCCATAAATAAATGAAATAAATAAATAAATAAATTTAATTAATTAATATATGGAAGTTCAACTGTATCTCAGCTCTTTTCTTTGTAACCCTTTCTGTTTTTACTATTCATATTTATTGCCAAAATTAATATGAGAAAATAACATCAGGTGTCCTTCATTGCATATTTAGTGTCATCTGTGACCTTCAACTTGTGAACTTATGTAATAGTTTCATGATAAATATTTAATTTAATATGTGAACATTTGTCATTTCAGACAGCATCTAATCGATCTGAGCAGGAATTCACAGTGAATTTCACTGACCCACGTGATAGCTATTTTATAGGGCATAATGTTGATGGACGTAACCTATATCCAGCCACAGGATACTTGGTGAGTAATTAAACAATGACTGCAGTTGTTAGAAAGGAGCTATAAATTCTTGGGTGCAATACACAGTCTCCTTGTAAAATTTCAATAAAGAACAAAACATATTTTTGGATGCTTTCACCAGAGCAAAGTAACAATATTAGACTCACGTGCTTCATTTTAATTTTTAATTTACTTTATTTTTCTTCTTCTACTTTTTGAATGGGTCACTTCAGACCATGCGGAATCAATATTTGTTGGCTTTCCTTTTATTCCAGTATTTTTTTTTTAATGTCACACCAACACAGATAGGTTTTATGGTGATGACGGATAGGAAATGTCTAGAGTGGGAAGGAAGCAGCTATGGCCTTATATAAACTACAACCCCAGCATTTGCTTGATGTGAAAATGGGAAACAATGGAAAACCATCTTCAGGGCTGCCAACAGCGGGGTTCGAACCTGCTATCTCCTGAATGAAAGTTCACAGCTGTGTGCCCATAAGCGCATGGTAAACTCGCTTGTTCCCCAGTATGCTCATACACAATGAGTGGGTACGTTTCCATTGCTCCAACTGTATGTCGTGGTATTTCTTTCTCCTTCCCCAAACCCCTGTGTTTATGTGATTTTCTGATTCCATCTTGGTTCTGTAGCTAATTTGGCGATCCCAATTCTTGCTGATCCTTTTCTGTTTGCTTGTACTGATCTGATGTAGTGATCTTGTTTTTGGGAATGAGTGTATTTTTTTTGATAGCATATTTGGATCCGTATATTGAGTATCTTTTCATTCTCGATTCGATTTACTCATCTTGCCTTCAGTAATGCCATGTTTGAAAAGCTGTTATTCTCTTTCTTTCGGAGCTAGTTATTGTTCATATTTCAATTCCATATTTGCCATGATCCAGGCAAAGTCTTCAAAAACATTTTTCTAATTTCTAGATCGATGTTCGAGGTGAGCAAGTTTCTTTTCTTAGAAAAGACCTGCCTTGCTTGTGCTAGTTTGCATTTATCCTTCTTATTTCTTCCATTGTTAGTTATTCTGCTATCTAAGGAACAACATTCACCTACAGTCCTTTCTTTAAGACTTCATTTTGTAATCTGATTTTTCCTGGATCACCTGACTTTGTTTGACTGTACTCCATTACTTGTTTTTTGGATTTATTTATTCTCATCTTGAAGTCCTTCTCCAAGAATAGATATTTAAATTCAGGGATATAGCCTACAAACTCAAATATTCTCAATGCAAAACTACATACATTGGACATACCTGGAGAAATTTCCTAACACATTGCCAAGAAAACATCAATACAGAAAAATATAGTAGATTTTCAGCCATGAGCCCACATAAGAGAGATTTTTACCATACCTTTACAACAAAAGACTAAGATCTAACAGTTTTATGTACAGTAAATAAAGGCATTCTAATGAACATTCTTGAAACAATTTATATAGAAATCATCGGCTGCAACTCATATCCGAGTAAAGATATTCTTCAGCATTTACATTTGCACACTCACAATGCTTCGTGAATATGTTTCATATGCCTTCGTAGCCCAATCTTGGCATGAAACATATTTCCACACAAATCACATGGAATGGCTGGGAGAGGGCAGGGCTGAACTTGACGGAGCTTCCGCGCTTGTCGTTTAGCCTCTTCATGTTCACTTCGTTATCCTTCGAAGTACAGTAAAATGAAAATGGTTAAAGGTCCACCTTTTCAATACAGTGAATATTTATTGATGTGAGTATATGTCACATAACGTTTAAAGAAGATTGGTACTAGTTTTGACGCTCATCACGCGCTGTCATCAGCCAACGAATCAATTGAGCAAAATACAACTTATCAAATAGCAATATATAACATATGATGGCACCTACAAGACAATTGATAAACTATGACTAGTTAAAATATAAAATACATGACAGCAAAAGCAAGGACTAATGTTAAAAGTTAAATTGTAACAAGTTAAAACAATGAAAGCAAATCAGAGAAGGTAACACAATAGTTAAGGTATGATACACGAGAAAATAGTCCAGCTTGAGGTTTGTAGAACATAAGGTGTATCTACTGTATTTACGCGAATAATCCCCGCATATTTTTTTTTTTTTAATTGAGGCACGAAATTGGAGTGTGGGTTTTATTTGCATCAATATTGGCATTTAATTTTTTTTCAAAATGAGCCTTCCTAAAATTAGGGTGCGGGGATTATTCGCGTAAATACGGTATATACAACACTTGAATGCACCTACTAAGGCAAATTTTAAATGTAACGTTAAAATGATGAGGGTATGGTGCATATGACCATCTAAAACACATGACAGCACCTATAAAGTCATTGTTAGATTATAACAAGTTGAAATGATGAGGTGCGTCTGACTGTAAAATACCTATAAAATTTTTGAGAAGGTATCCCAGTTGTTGAGTCTTGATAAACAAGAGAATAGTCCAGCTTGAGGTGCATAGATCATAAGGTAACATATATTATCAGTGGGAAGAATAAACCTTATTCTCTGAAGTTGTGGTAATTAACAGGCTTAAATCAGGTGATTTCGAAGCCAACACTGTAGTAGTGTGAAGATCATAATTTGAATCAACGTCACGATTCCCAGTTCAGTATGGAAACGTGGAGACCTGACGAAAAGATTGAAAGCCAAATTAGCCAAAAGAAAGATAAGGGAAAAGAGGCGAACTCACCTTGAGCAGCATGATGGCACAGTTGTTGAAAGGAGAAGAGCTGGGCTAATGAAGAGAGCAATAATGGAGGCCAAGTAGCAGAGGGGAAGGGAGAGTGAGAGGAGGGGAAGAGAAAAGAGGAGGAGCTAAAGCTGGGGAGTACGGCTATGGTGGGGCAGAGGGATGAGGTAGTGGAGGTAAGTGACGGGGATGCGTATTGCACATGGCTTGAGAAATAGCACTAGTGTTTGAAAATCTGATATTTTTAAACAAGTTAATTAAGAAATCAAAAAGGATATTAGGCTTCTCAGAAATTTCATTTAAGTTGAAGTTAGGATTAAAGTATTGATCGAAATGGATAAAACAGTTTTCAATTATATTCATGAGAGGCCTTTTATTGGCCATTTGAAGGATCTCTAAATCGTGTTCAATGTCGGTAAACTTGTGGTTGGAGTCAGAGATGTGTTGACCTATTGCTGAAAACCTATTATATCTTATAGCGTTGATGTTCTCTGAATATCTAGTCGTGAAACTGCGTCCTGTTTGCCCAACGTATGAGGAATTGCAGTCATTCCATTGAATCTGTAGATTCCGGAGTTTAAGAAAGTGTTGGATGTGTTAACTGATGGGGAATTGTGCAGAATTTCAGAATTCCTGTTATGCGTTCTGAAGGAAATTTTTACGTTGTTTTCTGAAGAGATTGGTGTTTTTGTAGACATCTTTGTTGAAAGTAAAGGTGGAAGAAGTGGCGTCTTTAGATTTTTCTTTTGTAAGAGTGGTTTTAGGTCGGTGTCTGAACTTGTTGATGATTTGTTCTATAAAGGGCTTATTGTAACCGTTAAATTTGGTGATTGCACGAATAGTATTGAGTTCGTTGTTCAAGTCTTTCTTTGACATGGGTATTGTGAAGGCACGGTGGACCTAAACTATTATAGGTAGCACGTTTGTGTGCTCGGGGATGTGTGGAGTCTTGATGAATGGTAGTTGCAGTTTGTGTGGGTTTTCTGAAGATTTTGTAAGATAAAGAGGAAGAGTGTCTATGAATGGTCAAATCTAAAAAATCGATTAACCTGTTTGTTTCAGACTCAAGTGTAAATTTAATGTAGGGATCGATGCTGTTAAGATGAATATGATCTTCGTTCATAATTACGAATTGTCATCCACGTATCTGGCCCATAGAAGAATGTTAGGAAAGTTGTTGTTGTTGATTTTGGAGTGTTCCAGATAATCTAAATAAATCTCTGCTAAGATGCCAGAGGCAGGTGATTCCATTGCTAATCTGTTGTGTTGATAAATAGTTTTGTCAAAAGTGAAAAAGTTATTATTGACGACTAATTTCAGAATGGAAATGAAGTCATGTATTTCAAGTTTGCTAAGAGTACTGTATTTCTTTAAGTTGCTTTCAATAATGGGGAAAAGCTTTGCTGTTTGTATGCTTAGATACATGTTGACTATGTCAAAAGAATGAAGGGAGTGGTTAGGTTGCAAGTCGAAGGTCTTTAGTTTGTCAATTAGTTCAGTGGTGTTTTTAATAGACTTATTGGCGAGAAAATTGTAGTTTTTAGCCAAGAAACTTTGGGCAAATTGAGAGGCTTTGTACAGAGGACTAGACCTATAGTTAATAGTAGGGCAGATAGGGATGTTGGCCTTATGGATCTTTGGGAGGGCTTTAGCTGTGGGAAGACCCAGGTTCATATTTAAAAGCATAGATTTCTTTTCGTGGTCCATGAAAAGAAAGGAAGTGTTCTTTAGGGTTTGTTTTAATTGTCACTGAATTTGTTGGGTTGGATCTTTCTTAATTATTGAAAAGGTGCTGCTGTTAAAAAATTCCTTGGTTTTAGAGACATAGTCGGTTTTATTCATTATAACTGTGGTAATGCCTTTATCCGCTTTAGTGACTATTAGGTCGTTATTACTGATTTTCTTTTTTAGTTTGGCGATTTGTTTGTGTTCGGAAATCGACTTATTGTCAGCGGGATTAATGGAGGAGGATCTTTTGTTTACGTTGTCAGAGGTAAAAATTTTGTCTTATTTCCTTTTTACTTTGAATCTAAGTTCATCGTGTTGTTCTAGCAGCATTTTGTTGATGGCGGCTTCAGACTCAGTAACTAAAGTAGTGGCGATGTTCATTTTGTTCAGGTTAGGCCAGTTGTGCTTTGGGCCTTTCGATAGAATGGTGGTACACAGGTTAACTACAGGGGGGTGGAATTTCTCAGTTACATTTTTAGACAAACTTGTCTCTTTAAAATGATTTTTTGGTGGTGTTGTGTTCATTTTTAAAGTGTTTAATTTTTTTTTCCTAAGGTAAGTTGTTTCTGCGAAAGTAGGTCAAAAAGTCTATTATTAATTTGGTCCTAGAAAAGATTCCACTGGGCACTAGGGAGCAAATTAGCTCCTTCAAAGTAGCTGACATAGAAACAGTATAGTGCTCAGCGAGTGTAGCCCAGGATTGAGTGTCAATTCCAGCTCTTTTCATAGTATGCTTTAGTTGATCCTTGAAATGCCTCAAAGGGGCTCCATGAAATCTTAGTTGGAGCAAAATTCTTCATACAGGAGTTGACAAGGAAGTTTGGTATCACTCATGCGACGGACATGCTCAGTCCTTCTGAGACGGTGGCCAATGCTTATAGCATGCGCTTTCTCAAGAACTGAAAGGTTGGTGACATGGTCCTCCCATTTGATTTTCAAGATGGATCTAAATTTTTGCAGATGAATGTACTCTAGCCTTTTGTTATCCTGATGGTAGATTGTCCAAGTTTCACAAATAGAAATAGATCAAAAGTTAAACCATAATTTCAAAATAAATCAAATTACAGATAATGTTAATATATTATTCAAAGAAATTTTAGAAATAGCTTCACAAAAAAAAAAAAAAAAAAAAAATGAAATAAGACACTAAAGACAATATAAACCTCCTACCAGTTGCACGTTCCCCTATCATAGTAATACCCCTCCCACTCCCTCCGCATATCCTCCTGTGCCTCTACCCATTCAGCTACTTGATACAATCAGACAGTTGCCAGCAATACAAGCCGAGACACGTTCTAAAGGTACCAGCAGCGAATTGAGTATTTAACATTCTTTCAAATTCCCACTAAGTAATACCAAAACATTTTCTCACACTAAATTAATTCTTTTTTTCCTGTTCTTTTCTTCTTCCCTCCTCCTTTTTAGACTCTTAAAATAAATTAACATCAAGCTACACTGACAGACCCAAGATCTACATCCATATTATACAATAATTATAATCGATAGGATTTTTCCCAGCTGAGTTTACAACCCGTTTACTGTTCACATCAAATAAATTTAGACAGCTTAATGAATAATTTTACATAAATCATTAAATGAAGGAAACAAACTACTATATAAGACAGGAAAACATTATCAGGAGGACATAGTACTCAGCTGCACGAAGAAGTAAGAAGACAATAACAGCAACACTCAATGTTTTTAGAACTTTTAAAATTCTATAAATTTTATTTTAAATACACTGACTGACAGAGCAAATGCAACACCAAAAAGGAGTGGTTCGAAAGGGATGAAAGTTGGGGAAAAAACAGAGACGGCACGGACGAATAATTGGTGTTTATTTCAAACCGATTCGCAGGTTACACAATGCGCACGGCATCGACTCAGTAGGATGTAGGACCACTGCGAGCGGCGATGCACGCAGAAACACGTCTAGGTACAGAGTCAATAAGAGTGCGGATGGTGTCCTGAGGGATGGCTCTCCATTCTCTGTCAACCATTTGCCACAGTTGGTCGTCCGTACGAGGCTGGGGCAGAGTTTGCAAACGGCGTCCAATGAGATCCCACACGTGTTTGACTGGTGAGAGATCCGGAGAGTACGCTGGCCACGGAAGCATCTGTACACCTCGTAGAGCCTGTTGGGAGATGCGAGCAGTGTGTGGGCGGGCATTATCCTGCTGAAACAGAGCATTGGGCAGCCCCTGAAGGTACGGGAGTGCCACCGGCCGCAGCACATGCTGCACGTAGCGGTGGGCATTTAACGTGCCTTGAATACGCACTAGAGGTGACGTGGAATCATACGCAATAGCGCCCCAAACCATGATGCCGCGTTGTCTAGCGGTAGGGCGCTCCACAGTTACTGCCGGATTTGACCTTTCTCCACGCCGACGCCACACTCGTCTGCGGTGACTATCACTGACAGAACAGAAGCGTGACTCATCGGAGAACACGACGTTCCGCCATTCCCTCATCCAAGTCGCTCTAGCCCGGCACCATGCCAGGCGTGCACGTCTATGCTGTGGAGTCAATGGTAGTCTTCTGAGCGGACGCCGGCAGTGCAGGCCTCCTTCAACCAATCGACGGGAAATTGTTCTGGTCGATATTGGAACAGCCAGGGTGTCTTGCACATGCTGAAGAATGGCGGTTGACGTGGCGTGCGGGGCTGCCACCGCTTGGCGGCGGATGCGCCGATCCTCGCGTGCTGACGTCACTCGGGCTGCGCCTGGACCCCTCGCACGTGCCACATGTCCCTGCGCCAACCATCTTCGCCACAGGCGCTGCACCGTGGACACATCCCTATGGGTATCGGCTGCGATTTGACGAAGCGACCAACCTGCCCTTCTCAGCCCGATCACCATACCCCTCGTAAAGTCGTCTGTCTGCTGGAAATGCCTCCGTTGACGGCGGCCTGGCATTCTTAGCTATACACGTGTCCTGTGGCACACGACAACACGTTCTACAATGACTGTCGGCTGAGAAATCACGGTACGAAGTGGGCCATTCGCCAACGCCGTGTCCCATTTATCGTTCGTTACGTGCGCAGCACAGCGGCGCATTTCACATCATGAGCATACCTCAGTGACGTCAGTCTACCCTGCAATTGGCATAAAGTTCTGACCACTCCTTCTTGGTGTTGCATTTGCTCTGTCAGTCAGTGTATGTCTAATGTGATTTTATATGTAATTTACCTTTTCAGGCTGAAGATGTCGTGTAAATAAGGGATGAAACATGTAGGCCTACTTGTGACCAAACCAGTGTTTTCTTGATAAGACAAAATAATATATGTATTGAAAGGTGGAATTCTCTCAATTTTAATTACATACCTCTTAGTCAAGAAACATGGAACCATTCCTCATCTCTTCACGGACATTTTCTCTACAGACTTTTTTTTTTGCTAGTTGCTTTACGTCTCCGACACAGATAGGTCTTATGGCGATGAGGGGACAGGGAAGGGCTGGGAGTGGGAAGGAAGCGGCCGTGGCCTTAATTAAGGTACAGCCCCAGCATTTGCCTGGTGTGAAAAATGGGAAACCACGGAAAATCATTTTCAGGGCTGCCGACAGTGGGGTTCGAACCTACTATCTCCCGAATACTGGATACTGGCCGCACTTAAGCGACTGCAGCTATCGAGCTCGGTCTCTCTATAGACTAATGTCTTAAAAGAGAAGATTGCAGTGTTAGTCCTGAAAGGATTGATCTCCATCTTCAGGGATCACTGCTATTGAAAAACAACAACAAAAACAAATATGGTGAACACTCAAAATGTTAACAAACTAAAAGTTCATTAAGTATTGGGAAGAACAAACAAGTTTCAAATCAGCCAGTGTGGGAAGAGGAGACCAGGACATTTTCTGCATCTTCATACATTGCTATCTTCGAATAGATCCATCCTAGTTCTTCTACATGAAAATCAGTTTCACAATCAAATTTGTTAAGTGTACTTTATCTAATAGGGGCTCCAGGAATCTGGAAAGTGAAGGGGGAATGAATCTTAATTGTATGTAATAATGATTATGCGAGGACGAATCAAGAAGTAAGTTACACTAGCTCGCCGTGAAAGCACTTTGTTTGTCACAACTGTGGCCAATGTGGAACAAGCTACAGTAACTGCTGATACGTCTGATAGGAAGTTGGTGTGGTATCCCATCATGTTGTGTGTGCAGAGTGAGTTAGGCTCAATGGTGTGTGAACTGGATGTTCACTCCAAATTCAAGGTGCGTGCAACAATCAGATTTCTATGGGCTAAACGGCTCAATTGCACGGACATTCATCGTGAAATCACTGCTGTATATGGCGAGCATTCAATTTCTAACCCAGGTATTGTAAAGTGGTGTAAGCAATTTGGCGCCAGGTGCACGGATCTTATGGACGAATATCGCAAAGGTAGGCCCTCAATGTTCAGTACCATTGTAAATGTTGACCTTGTGGATGGGATCATCAGAATCGGTGCATAACACTGCTGGAAATTGCCAGCATGCTGAACATTTCGTATGGCTGTGTGTTCTCTGTTATTCACTAGCACCTTGGATTTTGTAAAATGTGTCAAAGATTGGTCCCACGTCTGTTCACCGATGTCCACAAGGGTCAATGTTTCCAATCATCACTAGCATTTTTGCAACGGTATCATGTGGAGGGTAATGAGTTTCTGTGGCGAATCATCACAGGGGATGAAACGTGGGTCCACCACTTCAGCCCCCAAACAAAGAGAACATTGATGGAATGGGTGTACATCACATCATCACCACGAAAGAAGGCCAAGGTCCAAACTTCAACAGGAAAAGTAATGGCAGCAGTGTTCTTTGACATGAAGGGTGAGGTGAACATGGAAAGGCACGACAATCAACTCGGCTTTGTATTGTCAAACGTTGAACCTGTTTCTCAAGGCAATTAAAGAAAAGCGGCAGGGAAAATTGAGCGCCGGTGTGATTTTGTTGCATGACAAGACGATTACGCAACACCTCATACGGCCCGCCAAACGTCCGAACTGCTACAGCAATGCAAGTGGGAGGTATGGCAACATCCTCGATACAGCCCAGATTTAGTGCCATGCGGTAAACTGAAAAAAGGATCTCAGTGGATGATGATTCCAAAACGATGAGGAGGTGAAAACAGCTGGAGGTGATTTCTACACATTCGGAATCAAAAAGTTGGTTGACTGTTCCTAGAAACATTTTACAGTCTCTTGGGGACTATGTGGAAAAGTGAACTTGCACTGTATGTTGTCATAGCCGTGTTGCCTATGTGAAGGTGGTTTCATAAATGACCATAACTTGGAAGTGTAACTTACTTTTTGATTTGCCCTCATACCTCACATGGTCATTAGAGACCTGAGTAATGTGCTATAGAATGCTTGTGCTGCTCAGGTATCAGTAGATACAACAACTTGTAATGCTTTTATTTGTTTCAGTACTTGGCATGGGAAACGCTGGCTAAATTGAATGGCAGTGCTGCAAACATCTTCAGTGTCCACTTTAAGCATGTCAGGTTCAACAGAGCTACACATATTCCAGCGGGAGGTAAGAACGGAACACTAGACCTGCCTTTATAACCAGTCATGTTTTATTGTAAGACTTTATTGGTTTGGTTCCAAACCACAGTGACCACTGATAGTTTATCGTAGTGTACTTTTTTCTTTTACCTTGTTTGTGGTAAGGACATGTGACCGGAGGCATCTATCTGCAAGAAATGGTGGAGACCTGAATATGAGATGATCAACTTATTTTCTAGTATACCGAGCGAAATGGCTGTGCAGATAGGGGTGCACAGCTGTGAGCTTGGATTCGGGAGATAGTGGGTTCAAACCCCATTGTCGGCAGCCCCGATATGGTTTTGTGTGGTTTCCCATTTTCACACCAGGCAAATGGTGGGGCTGTACATTAATTAAGGCCACGGCCACTTCCTTCCCACTCCTAGCCCTTTTGTATCCCATCATTGCCATAAGACCTATCTGTGTCGGTACGATGTAAGACAACTTGAAAAAAAAAACCTCCTCACTTGTGATATTTTCCCTACTGTTTTTTAAAATCTCTGAGCCAACTGCTTGAACGTTTGATTGTTTCAGCTTGTCTCTTAGCCCGCTTGGTGGTCATGATCATTAAGGCATAAAGTCTTTATTTGTTTCAGTACTTGGCATGGGAAACGTTGGCTAAATTGAAAGGCATAAAGTCCAGTTGGCGGAAAAAAAGTGTTTGTTATCAGAATGTTGGTCGACAGGATAGGAGAGGTAGTGATCAGACAGGTCAGTACAATGAGATTCACAGGAAACATTAGCCATTGGCTGCAAGGCGGGTGACATCACTGCGAGGACCTGAGTGTGCTATATACGAACGATGAGACATGGTGACAGCTTCCTCATATAATAGTACACAACTTATTTAGATACAAATTACTTTTGTTTTTTTGTTTTTTACAATTTGCTTTACGTCACACCGACACAGATATGTCTTATGGTGACAATGGGACAGGAAAGGCCTAGGAGTGGGAAGGAAGCGACCATGGCCTTAATTAAGGTACAGCCCCAGCATTTGCCTGGTGTGAAAATGGGAAATCACGGAAAACCATCTTCAGTGCTGCCGACAGTGGGGTTCGAACTCACTGTCTCCTGGATGCAAACTCACAACTGTGCGCCCTCAACCTCACGGCCAACTCTCCTGGTAATTACATTTGTAATGATACGATAGATACATCTCATAACAGAGAAAGACTACATTCACTTATATCTGTCAACTCTAAAAGTTCCAGTGGAAGGAATATATAAAATTGTCAGTTTTACTTCAGTTGAAGCGACCCACAGCTTGATGCAAAAGTAATGGACTAGTATAACTTGGAAAAAATTCTCTAACCAATGGGTAAATAATGGAAATCATCAGTTTTAAATGGATTATGAAACACCATAGATCTAGAAACAAAAATTTAGTTATTACGTTTGTTGATTTTTAAAAGGCGTATGATAGTATACATCGTGAATCACTGTTGAATGTCCTTCAGGAATTTGGCCTACATTCCAAACTTATTAGCCTGATTGGTATGACTCTTAAGAATACTCAATACCGGGCTAGTTGGCCGTGCGTGTAGAGGCGCGCGGCTGTGAGCTTGCATCCGGGAGATAGTAGGTTCGAATCCCACTATCGGCAGCCCTGAAGATGGTTTTCCGTGGTTTCCCACCAGGCAAATGTTGGGGCTGTACCTTAATTAAGGCCACGGCCGCTTCCATCCAACTCCTTGGCCTTTCCTATCCCATCGTCGCCATAAGACCTATCTGTGTCGGTGCGACGTAAAGCCCCTAGCAAAAAAAAAAAAAAAAAAAATACTCAATCTAAAGTTAGATTCAGAAATGAGTTATCTAAATCATTTGCATTTACAACAGGCCTCTGCCAGGGAGATGGACTTTCGCCATTATTGTTCAATTGTGTATTGGAAAAGGTCATGCGAGAGTGGACTAAGATATGTCCTCCAAAAGTCAAAATTGGAAAAAATATCAAACTAAATTGCTTGGCATTCGCGGATGATCTTGTGATACTGGCAAATGGCTTCGAAGAGGCTAAAGTTCAATTGGAAGAACTTGCAAATGGAGCGAAAAAAGTTGGATTGCAAATTTTGTATGATAAAACAAAAATAATGCCTACTTTCAGAACTTTAAATTCAGAGCTATTATTAAATAATAATAAACGAATTGAAATTGTAAGTACATTTAAATATTTGGGTGAAAATCTCACTTGGAATTGCAATGAAAAACCATCAATAGAGAGCAGAATATATAAACTGAAGCAGGCACAATGGATAACTTAGCTTACATGCAAAAAGAAATGTCGATTAATGCTAAATTTAGGCATTATAACTCTGTTATTAAACTAGAAGCAACTTATGCTTGTGAAACATTATTTAAACTCAATACTAGACCAACAACAGAACGCTTACAATGAGTTGATCGAAGGATACTCAGGACGATCATAAACAAGAAACATCAGGTGGATGGACAGTGGAGATTGTTGCCGAATGAGGTTATCTATCGGGAAAGTGAGTCCATCACAGACACGATGAGAAAAAGAAGAATTGCCTTTTTTTGTCATATATTTGGACTAAGTGATAACAGAGTTTTAGAACAATTATTTAATTACTTTTGGAATAGTAAATCAAAAAACAATTGGTTTAAAGAAGTTCAAAGTGATTTGGAGGAGTTGAATATTACCATGCAAACCATAGAAAACAGAGGCGAGAAAAGTATTTTGAAGAATAAATGCATCAGGCTTCCTCTGACCACTGTGCAGAGGAAACAATATGTTACAACGGATGCGGAGAGGGCAGCCAGGTCAACCAGACTCAAGACTTTTTGGGAGAAGAAAAGGAAGACAAATTTGTTGTAGTCTGATTTAAGTGCTCCAATGTGGGCGTAAACTCTGTAAATAAATAAAATAAATATTATCATCATCATCATCATCATCATCATCATCATCATTGACGTGTTGCTATGAAGTTGTTTACACCTATTAGTATTACCCAGGAAGAAATTTGGTACTTCTAAACTTCAAATTGAATCCATTGCTACAGATTACAGAAATGCAATCTCAAAAACAAACTGGCTAGTCCTCCAGTCAGCAGTGATAGTACAAATCAGGAGTGGGCCACACTTCAGAAGGTCATCACTGAGTCAGCTGAGGAAACAATTTTTCTTTTTTTTTTTTTAGGGGAAAAAAAAAAAAGAAGTCAAGACTGACTTGATGAAAATATTGAAGGAATTAAGTGTTTGATCAATGCCAAATGGGAAGCCCATCTATCCTGTGTTTAAGACCTGTCTTCCAATGTGAAGAAATTACATTTCTTGGAACTTACATGAAAATGTCATGCACAAATTAGTGAAATCAAGAATAACTGGTGGCAACAAAAAGCTGAAGAACTGTAAAGACTATCTGATGTCCGTGACCTGCAAAACTTCTATGGTGGCATAAAGAAGATATATGGCCCAATTCGATCTTCATCGGGATCATTGAAGATTTCTGCCAACTCCATCATTTTAACTGATAATGGAGAAATTTTAGAGCATTGAAAGGAACATTTCTCTGCGCTTCTAAATCATGCCTTCAATGTCGCTGAGGACTTTCTTCGTAATGTCTCTCAGCAGCCCCAACAACCATGGATGGCAGTTCCACCTGTATACAGAGATTTCACCAAAGCACTCAGTCAACTGAAACCTTCTTCAAGAAAGGTGATCGTAGTGTATATGGGAACTACTGTGGTATATCGTTTTTGTTAATTGCAGGTAAAATTCTCGCAAGAATTCTATTAAACCGGCTCCAAGTTATCTCAGAGAGGATTTTGCCTGAGTTTCAGTATGGTTTCCGAATCTTCATAGGCACAACAGATATGATCTTCTGTGCTAGACAACTCCAGGAAAAATATTTAGTTTTCTATGATCTGGAAAAAGCCTTTGATTCAGTACCAAGATTTTCTATGTGGAAAGTAGTGAGACATTTTATATATCCTAAATGTCATGTGGAATTGGTTTAAGCTCTTCATGATGGTGTGTCTGGACAGGTTCTTCATGGAAACTCAGTATCAGCTTCATTCCCAATCACTCATGGATTGAAACAAGGCTGTGTGCTTGCTCCTACCCTCTTTGCACTGTACATGGCTGCCATGCTGCATGAATCATCTGCAAACAACTTAGGTATGGAGATTAAATTTCGTTTTATGCAGGCCTTTTCAATCTGGCAAGACTTCGCTCACGAAGACGTACTCTGGTTACCCAGGTGACAGAACTGCAGCATGCCAATGACACCGCATCTCCTGCCCTAAGACCTGCAGAACTATAACAGTCAGTCAACTGCTTTAAAACTGCATGCGATCACTTCGGTCTTGCCATTAATGCAAAAAAAATGAGGGTACTTGCACAACCTGCCCCAGGATTAACTCTTCCTGGGTTCAGTATCTCCATCTTAAACACAACACTGGAACAGGTTGATCACTTTTCATATCTTGGAAGCATCTTGTCTAAACGGTGTACCTGCGAACAAGATGTTGATAAAAGAATTGGGGCTGGTCATGCAGAATTCAGATGGTTGATGCACAGAGTCTTCATGAATAACAACCTAAAAATGCATACCAAACTCATGGTGTACAAAGCTGTTGTCATTTCCACGCTTCTGTATGGCTGTGAAACTTGGACACACTATCGCCGTGATATCTAAAAACTTGAGCGCTTCCACCAACAGAAAATGAGATTCATCTTCAATATTAAGTGGGAGGACTATGTGACCAACACGGCAGTTCTCAACAAAGTGCAGCTAAACAGCATTGATCGCTCATCAACTGGGATGGTTAGGCCATGTTCACCGCATGGGCGATAGCAGGCTTCCCCGCCAAATTCTTTATGGTGAACTTTGCTCCGGCAGTAGACCTCATGATCTTAAGCATTTTAAGGACCAGCAGAAACGCATCATGAAGACATCTGGTATAAAAATGCAGACATGGAAAGAATGTGCTGTGGACCGTTCACTCTGGCGGAACACTATTTTCACCACTGTCAACTTGTTCGAAAGAGAATGCCGCAGACATCTAGAATCGTGAATCTTTATTTGTCATTGACCACATACAATGAAATAAGCTTCGTCAACTGATAATAATTTAGTTCTTAAAATTACTAAGCCTAAATGAACATACATCTTTTATTAAAACTTAATATTAACATTATGCATTTCTAAGAATTCGGAGGTATTATAAAATGGATTTTCTATTAACCAATCATACATTTTTTCTTTTAAAATTACTTAAAAGGAGTGGACCGTGCAGAATATGTTAATTTATTAAATAGTCTTAAACAACTGATTTTATTATTATTTTTTTTTTTTTGCTAGGGGCTTTACGTCGCACCGACACAGATAGGTCTTATGGTGACGATGGGATAGGAAAGGCCTAGGAGTTGGAAGGAAGCGGCCGTGGCCTTAATTAAGGTACAGCCCCAGCATTTGCCTGGTGTGAAAATGGGAAACCACGGAAAACCATCTTCAGGGCTGCCGATAGTGGGATTCGAACCTACTATCTCCCGGATGCAAGTTCACAGCCGCGCGCCTCTACGCGCACGGCCAACCCGCCCGGTAACTGATTTTATGTGAGTGACAGCCTGTGAATTGGGATGTCAGTGTCTGCTTTGCTCCGAGTATCATGAAGGTGAATGTTTTCCCTAGTACTGAATTCATTTATGTTGTTTTTAACATATGTCAATGATATATAAATATACAAATTTATAATTGTCAGTATTTTAAGCTTAATGAAGAGAGGTCAACAATGGTCAATTGCACCGGCCCTACACATTGTTCGGACAACCTTTTTCTGTATTAGAAGAATGTTATATACATAAGAAGAAAGCCCCCATAATAACAGTCCATAAGTAATGTGTGACTGGAAGAGACCAAAATATGCCATCCTTAGGTAGTCACTGCTAACTAAATCCCTCAATTTCCATATCAAATAGACCACTCGTGATATATATATTTTTTTACAACCGTGATCAATGTGTATTTCCCAGTTCAGTTTGGCATCAATATGAAAACCCAAAAGTTTGACTGACTGACTGTCAATATCTTCAGATAATCCTAGTGTGAGAAATTGAGTTTTGTCCTGTTTGCACAACAGCCTATTGGATGGAAACCAATGCACTGCAGTTGCAAGAGCTTCCTGCAACATCTGATGCAAATCTGAGATGCTCTGGTGTTTTGTAATTAACGTTATATCGTCTGCATAGGATATAAGAGCATGAGCTGTGAAAGTTTGCGGTAAATCATTGACTGCCACTATGAATAAAAATGGGCCAAGGACAGAGCCCTGTGGCACACCAGTTGTAACTTTCTTCAAAGTGGAATACCTAGTTTTAATTGAGACAAACTGATATCTGTTATTTAAGTATTACTTAATTATGTTCAGTGAGGGATACTCGACGCCATACATCTCAAGCTTTGCAAGTAAAATTTCATGATTACTACAATCAAAAGTTTTACTTAGATCACATAACACCAAGAAGATGGCCTGCTTGTTTTCAAAAGCTGTTAATATCTGATTAACAATTTCAAGAACAGCAGTATACATTTACCTTGTCGAAACCCAAACTGACTGTTGAATAAGAGATTGTAAGTTTCTAAATAGTTGCTAAGTTGATTGTACAAAAGTGGTTCAAATACTTCAGAAATTATTGGAATAATTGAGACTGCAAAATAGTTCTGAAGAAATTGTTTGTTCCCACTTTTAAATACTGGAATACCAAGCTCAATAGCTGCAGTCGCTTAAGTGCGGCCAGTATCCAGTATTCGGGAGATAGTGGGTTCGAACCCCACTGTCGGCAGCCCTGAAGATGGTTTTCCGAGGTTTCCCATTTTCACACCAGGCAAATTCTGGGGCTGTACCTTAATTAAGGCCTCGGCCACTTCCTTCCCACTCCTAGCCCTTCCTTGTCCCATCGTCACCATAAGACCTATCTGTGTCGGTGCGACGTAAAGCAAGTAGCAAAAAAAAAAAAAATACACTGACTGACAGAGCAAATGCAACACCAAGAAGGAGTGGTCAGAACTTTATGCCAATTGCAGGGTAGACTGACATCACTGAGGTATGCTCATGATGTGAAATGCGCCGCTGTGCTGCGCACGTAGCGAACGATAAATGGGACACGGCGTTGGTGAATGGCCCACTTCGCACCGTGATTTCTCAGCCGACAGTCATTGTAGAACGTGTTGTCGTGTGCCACAGGACACGTGTATAGCTAAGAATGCCAGGCCGCCGTCAACGGAGGCATTTCCAGCAGACAGACGACTTTACGAGGGGTATGGTGATCGGGCTGAGAAGGGCAGGTTGGTCGCTTCGTCAAATCGCAGCCGATACCCATAGGGATGTGTCCACGGTGCAGCGCCTGTGGCGAAGATGGTTGGCGCAGGGACATGTGGCACGTGCGAGGGGTCCAGGCGCAGACCGAGTGACGTCAGCACGCGAGGATCGGCGCATCCGCCGCCAAGCGGTGGCAGCCCCGCACGCCACGTCAACCGCCATTCTTCAGCATGTGCAAGACACCCTGGCTGTTCCAATATCGACCAGAACAATTTCCCGTCGATTGGTTGAAGGAGGCCTGCACTGCCGGCGTCCGCTCAGAAGACTACCATTGACTCCACAGCATAGACGTGCACGCCTGGCATGGTGCCGGGCTAGAGCGACTTGGATGAGGGAATGGCGGAACGTCGTGCTCACCGATGAGTCACGCTTCTGTTCTGTCAGTGATAGTCACCGCAGACGAGTGTGGCGTCGGCGTGGAGAAAGGTCAAATCCGGCAGTAACTGTGGAGCGCCCTACCGCTAGACAACGCGGCATCATGGTTTGGGGCGCTATTGCGTATGATTCCACGTCACCTCTAGTGCGTATTCAAGGCACGTTAAATGCCCACCGCTACGTGCAGCATGTGCTGCGGCCGGTGGCACTCCCGTACCTTCAGGGGCTGCCCAATGCTCTGTTTCAGCAGGATAATGCCCGCCCACACACTGCTCGCATCTCCCAACAGGCTCTACGAGGTGTACAGATGCTTCCGTGGCCAGCGTACTCTCCGGATCTCTCACCAATCGAACACGTGTGGGATCTCATTGGACGCCGTTTGCAAACTCTGCCCCAGCCTCGTACAGACGACCAACTGTGGCAAATGGTTGACAGAGAATGGAGAGCCATCCCTCAGGACACCATCCGCACTCTTATTGACTCTGTACCTCGACGTGTTTCTGCGTTCATCGCCGCTCGCGGTGGTCCTACATCCTACTGAGTCGATGCCGTGCGCATTGTGTAACCTGCGAATCGGTTTGAAATAAACATCAATTATTCGTCCGTGCCGTCTCTGTTTTTTCCCCAACTTTCATCCCTTTCGAACCACTCCTTCTTGGTGTTGCATTTGCTCTGTCAGTCAGGAAGTAAGTATAAATAACCACCTAATCGATACTTTATTAATGCCTCAGGCAAAATTGAATAAAAATAAAACTTACAGGACAAGTTTCGACCACTTAGTGGTCCTCTTCAGCTGTATAAATAAAGAACTGAAAAGAAAAACATTGACAATAAGCACAAATAAAAGTTCTTTGGAGACTCCTTTGATAAAAATGGAGGTCATCAGAATAGGTCATCTTGCCTTTCGTTGTTGTTTGGAAAAGATGTTTATTCTGCGCTGTCTAGAGGGTCTGTCTTTGAGTGCGACCTGGTGAAGTAACGATGTGATACAGTTTGACAGTTCATGGAAAGCTCTGGAGAGAAGGGAAGTAGAGTTTCATCGTCATCTAAAATAACATGTGAGGGAGGAGGGAGATTGGGCTGTGCTTCTGCGATGTCGTGTTTGATTATATCTCTTGTTCGTCTAGTCTGTTTCATGTCTACCCATTCTAAGTATTTGCTAATATTCTCATATAAGATGTTTTTATGCTCATTGTTTTCATTGAGATTCTCTTCACCGTTTTTCAATTTATCAAGAACGATGTGGATGTTTTCCAGGTTGTTCATAAGATTACCTTTATTAATCATACAGAAAATTTGAAGGTCCTGTTTTATATTGGTGAATTTGTGGTTGGACTCTTTCATATGGGATCCGATGGCAGAGAATCTTTTGTATCTTTCAGCATTGACATGTTCTTGATATCTAATTGAGAAGTTCCTTCCAGATTGTCCCACATAAGTTTTTTTACATTGAGCACAAGTCAGCTTATAAATACCCGATTCCTGGAATTCGTCATCTTTAAGTTTATTAGCTTTATTATGACTAAAGAACCTATGTTTCGTGTTGTTGTTTGTAGAGAAGGCTACCTTGGTATTGTGTTTCTTGAATAAGTTGGTGATTTCGTAAATCTTCGGGTTATTAAAGGTGAATTTTACATATCCTTTTTCTTTTTCTGAATGCTGTTTAAGTTTAATTTGTTGTTGGTATTTGCATTTAGTGATGATTTTATTGATGAATTTCAAACTGAAACCATTATGTAGAGCCTGTTGACGAATGAAAGAAAGTTCCTTTTTTCTGTCTGTTTCTTTCATTTGTCAACAGGCTCTACATAATGGTTTCAGTTTGAAATTCATCAATAAAATCACCACTAAATGCAAATACCAACAACAAATTAGACTTAAACAGCATTCAGAAAAAGAAAAAGGATATGTAAAATTCACCTTTAATAACCCGAAGATTTACGAAATCACCAACTTATTCAAGAAACACAATACGAAGGTAGCCTTCTCTACAAACAACAACACGAAACATAGGTTCTGTAGTCATAATAAAGCTAATAAACTTAAAGATGACGAATTCCTCGAATCGGGTATTTATAAGCTGACTTGTGCTCAATGTAAAAAAACTTACGTGGGACAATCTGGAAGGAACTTCTCAATTAGATATCAAGAACACGTCAATGCTGAAAGATACAAAAGATTCTCTGCCATGGGATCCCATATAAAAGAGTCCAACCACAAATTCACCAATATAAAACAGGACCTTCAAATTTTCTGTATGATTAATAAAGGTAATCTTATGAACAACCTGGAAAACATCCACATCGTTCTTGATAAATTGGAAAACGGTGAAGAGAATCTCAACGAAAACAACGAGCATAAAAATATCTTATATGAGAATATTAGCAAATACTTAGAATGGGTAGACATGAAACAGACTAGACGAACAAGAAATATAATCAAACACGACATCGCAGAAGCACAGAACAATCTCCCTTCTCCCTCACATGTTATTTTAGATGACGATGAAACTCTACTTCCCTTCTCTCCAGAGCTTTCCATGAACTGTCAAACTGTATCACATCGTTACTTCACCAGGTCGCGCTCAAAGACAGACCCTCTAGACAGCGCAGAATAAACATCTTTTCCAAACAAGAACGAAAGGCAAGATGACCTATTCTGACGACCTCCATTTTTATCAAAGGAGTCTCCAAAGAACTTTTATTTGTGCTTATTGTCAATGTTTTTCTTTTCAGTTCTTTATTTATACAGCTGAAGAGGACCACTAAGTGGTCTAAACATGTCCTGTAAGTTTTAATTTTATTCATTTTTGCCTGAGGCATTAATAAAGTATCGATTAGGTGGTTATTTATACTTACTTTGTGATTAAACATCGATACGGTCATGAAATGGACAACTGTCAGTCAGTGTAAATAAATACTGGAATAACTTTAGAAATTTTAAGTACATCAGGAAAAACTCCAAACTCTAAACACTTATTAAAAATAAAAGCTAGAGGTTCAGAAATCAAATGGATTATTCTTTTGATGATGTCATTAAATAACCAATAACAATCCATGCTCTTAGAGTTTGATAATTTTAAGCTAACTTTAATTACTTCATCAGATGTGATTTCAACCCAATGGAAAGTGTTTCTGCAGGGGGGTTGATTGTGAAAAAAGTCACACGCAACCGTACCTGTTGCCGTAGTTTGATCTCCGATTTCTTTTACAGAGGTTAAGAAATAATTATTCAGTTCTTCAGGATCGAGAAATGTGTCTTGAGTACGAATAGGGATGTTTTCTTGTACTATAACATCCCAGGCCGCCTTGCATTTGTTGAGTGCATTCTCAATATATTTTTCACAAGCTAAAGTTTTGGCATGGATAAGTTTTCTTTTATATAACCTTTTACAATTAAGATAAGCTTTATACACGCCATTCTGCTCGGTTCCTCCTTGACAAGAGTTTTTATAAATTCTATACAGCAAAAGCATTCTTTCTCTATACTGAGTCAATTCATCAGTATACCAGTTCAACTTCTTGCTTTTAAGTTTACCATTACGACTAATTTTTACCAGTGGTGAACATAAATGCCACAGTTCAACCAATTTATCTAAAAGTTTCCAAATACAGTTTCAATATCATTTTCTCCCATTTGAAATTCAAATACAAAGCCCCAGTTAAATTGTTTCAGATTTTCAGTAAATATGTTAATATAATCACCACCCTGACTTTTTACCCACATCATAACAGGTTCATCATTGTAAATTATGTCAGGCTGGTTGAGAATGATATAAACAAGGGGTCATGATCTGCAAAACCCCCACCAACAAGTCTTAAGTTTATACAAATCTCATGAAAAATTTACAATAATATTATCCAAGCATGCAGGTAGCTTTTTTTTGTGCAAGTTAAATTTAGAGTTCTTAGTAAATTCAGAAAATTTCTAGAAATCTGCCCATCTGAATATGCTATTTCTGTGTTAAAATCCCCACAAACAGCAAATTTGGCCTTAAACTTCAAAATGTTTTCCATTACTAATTCAAAATTCTTAAGAAATACATAAGCATCAGCGTTTGGAGATCTATACAAACTAACAATTATCAAATTCTGATCAACCAGCTTCACACAACTAAATTCCCCCTCTAATTCCATACAATATTGAATTAAATCAATCTTTACAAATTTAAAACCCTCTCTAACTAAAATCCCAGCTCCCCCATTTTTCTTTTTATTCCTACAAAATATATTTGCAACAGTATATCCACGGGACACAAAATATTCTACTTGATTTTCAGAAAGCCAATGCTCCTATACACAAATCACATCAACTTTCTCGGTTTGGCAAAAGTGTTCTAATTCTAACATCTTATTTCTAATGCATTGGATATTCACTTGCCATAAATTGAGAGATTTACCTTTGCTATCCTTCTTTTGGATGCTATTTACCTCTCGGTAACTACTTTTTGTATGACTTATTACTGGTGGAGATTTCTGACCTGATGTTTCATGTACTGGTATTTTATGAATAGGAGAATAACGTACCTGAGTTTGGCTACGTACTAAACTATCTTTGACAATGGTTTGATTTGGTGACCGATCTGATTCGGTCAAAAGGCCAAGTGACAGGCAAGAAAGCTCCGTCAATTACAACCCCGCCCTCCTGCATCCATTCAGTGTGATTTGTGTGGGCGTATGTTTTATGCTAAGATTGGTCTATTCAGTCAGTTCAGTTCAGTTGAACTGCTCACTTTATGCAAGAAGAAGTTATATATACTCGGATCGAGTTACAGGCGATGACAATTAGTATTATTATTAACGTAGTTATGTACGGACTTTATTTGTATAAATCATGATTGTATTATTTGTTAGGTTATGTCATGAAACGTCTCCCATATATATATTAATTCTTTGTCATCCGTAATGCTCCAGAGCACTCGAATATTATCACCCGCCTGCCGTACTGAACACTCCAAAGCGCTCGTGACACTCACGTTCATTAGAAGTGCGTTGAGATAAATATCGATGGTTCTTGTGAAACCATACTGTATTCCCCTCATTCAGCAAGCTGTCAGAACCTTGTTGACAGCATTTCCTGTGTATATTTCCTAAGCAGACCTACTTTCTAAACATCGTATTTAATTAGAGATTATTCTTGTTCAAGTTCACACCATGTTGTCTAATCGCAGAGTTGTGTCGAAAGGTTCTTATGCTGTCAACAAATTTAGATTCTGTGAATGATGGTACAGTGAAGCGAAAAACCACTAAAGGCAATGAAGAAACAGAAATTGCATGTCCTCATGCTGTCATGAATTACACAAAACATATGGGTGGCATGGACATCAGTTATCAGAAAAGAAAATTCTACGAAGTTGGGCAATCATCTAAAATATGCTGGAAATTTATTTTTCAATTTGTGATCAATGTATGCGTTGTGAACAGTTTCATTCTTTATTATATTAGTAACCGACCAGCTCTCACATCAAGAAGTAAGTATAAATAACCACCTAATCGATACTTTATTAATGCCTCAGGCAAAATTGAATAAAATTAAAACTTACAGGACATGTTTCGACCACTTAGTGGTCCTCTTCAGCTGTATAAATAAAGAACTGAAAAGAAAAACATTGACAATAAGCACAAATAAAAGTTCTTTGGAGACTCCTTTGATAAAAATGGAGGTCGTCAGAATAGGTCATCTTGCCTTTCGTTCTTGTTTGGAAAAGATGTTTATTCTGCGCTGTCTAGAGGGTCTGTCTTTGAGCGCGACCTGGTGAAGTAACGATGTGATACAGTTTGACAGTTCATGGAAAGCTCTGGAGAGAAGGGAAGTAGAGTTTCATCGTCATCTAAAATAACATGTGAGGGAGGAGGGAGATTGGGCTGTGCTTCTGCGATGTCGTGTTTGATTATATCTCTTGTTCGTCTAGTCTGTTTCATGTCTACCCATTCTAAGTATTTGCTAATATTCTCATATAAGATGTTTTTATGCTCGTTGTTTTCGTTGAGATTCTCTTCACCGTTTTCCAATTTATCAAGAACGATGTGGATGTTTTCCAGGTTGTTCATAAGATTACCTTTATTAATCATACAGATAATTTGAAGGTCCTGTTTTATATTGGTGAATTTGTGGTTGGACTCTTTCATATGGGATCCCATGGCAGAGAATCTTTTGTATCTTTCAGCATTGACGTGTTCTTGATATCTAATTGAGAAGTTCCTTCCAGATTGTCCCACGTAAGTTTTTTTACATTGAGCACAAGTCAGCTTATAAATACCCAATTCGAGGAATTCGTCATCTTTAAGTTTATTAGCTTTATTATGACTAAAGAATCTCCCTCCTCCCTCACATGTTATTTTAGATGACGATGAAACTCTACTTCCCTTCTCTCCAGAGCTTTCCATGAACTGTCAAACTGTATCACATCGTTACTTCACCAGGTCGCGCTCAAAGACAGACCCTCTAGACAGCGCAGAATAAACATCTTTTCCAAACAAGAACGAAAGGCAAGATGACCTATTCTGACGACCTCCATTTTTATCAAAGGAGTCTCCAAAGAACTTTTATTTGTGCTTATTGTCAGTGTTTTTCTTTTCAGTTCTTTATTTATACAGCTGAAGAGGACCACTAAGTGGTCGAAACATGTCCTGTAAGTTTTAATTTTATTCAATTTTGCCTGAGGCATTAATAAAGTATCGATTAGGTGGTTATTTATACTTACTTCTTGATTAAACATCGATACGGTCATGAAATGGACAACTTGTAATACAGCTCTCACATCTCAAGGAAACAGACAGCTGAACTTCCGGTGCAACTTGGTGCAACAGCTGATTATGTCTCACGAACGTATGGGCAAGAAAAGTAGTTTACCTATCGGCTGTCTATCCCCTAAATTATTTCATTCTCTTGTGAAGATACTTGGTCATGGGAAAGTGTGTGCATTGTGTTTACCCCAACACTTGGTTCCCTAGAACAGTGTAGATTTCCACGAGACGCTCACAATTACTCAATATCAACACCAGTCTGGTTCAAAAACTTATATGAATGTTGGGATAATTCAGGTATGAACATGATATCAGTTATGGATGCAGAAATAATCTGTCTGTACAGTCGCTGTTCATGTAATCTTACAGTTTGAGAGGATACTTTAACTCAACGGTAAAAGTGACTGTTATACATTATACATGAGATAGCAGGATTGATCTTGTGAACACTTAGCACTGTCCATGGACTAATGTTGTTATTACAGGAAAGGCTTTGTACAAAACTGCTGTTTTCTCCAGAATTATTTATATTTCATTGCTCATTTCTTCTGATGCTAATGTGCTTTTTGCCAGAATGATATTATTCTCGTATTTGTGTGGCTTTCAATCGGTCATCAGTGATCTGCATTAGTGCTGCCATCCGGTTGGCAGATATCCTATCAATTGTTCCCCTAGCCTTTTCTTAAATGTTTTCAAATAACTTGGAAATTTGTTGATTTCTTTTGATAAATTTTTCAGTTCCATATTCCTCATCCTATAAATGAATATCTGCCCGAATTTGTCCTCTTGAGTTTCAAATTTATTTTCATACTAACTGTCATACCTGGCTTCGCTTGGTCTTAAGATTACAAAGACTCGAAATTTTCTGCAGTCCCCCACCTTGTAACAAAGCACATATCTTGTCAAATTACAGTAGAAGTCCACTATAGCGAGTACGGCATATAACGAGAACTCCGTTATAGCTACGACATTTTTCTGTCCCTTCAAAATTCCTATATTAAACTGTGTATCGTCCTTCGGTTACAGCGAGAACCCTATCACTGGCGCATCCGTTATTACGAGCAATTAAAGCGCGCGCGTTTTTTTCCGTTGCCGATATTTATGCACCCCAGCGATGATATTGCATGCGATCGATTACCTTCGGCATCGTTTCCTCACTATGTGCACTAGCGATTTCTCTCGTCGACATTCGAAGGCTATGTCGGAGTCGATTAGTAATATCCGTCAACAGTTGTTCCGTAAGGAAAATTCAAATGAAAGAGGTAATATTTTCGTAATAAATGCGTAAATAACATGTCCGATAACGGTTGTTAACTCGTTAAAATTAAGGCTGACTAAACCACCGCTTAATTTTGAGGCTAAATCTGCAATTAAGTAAGAATGGGATACACCTTGAGATATGGCAGAGTGCTTAATTCCCTACTGGCGCTTGAAGTGTGTTTTGATCATACGTATAGTACGGTTAAGTTAGGTTACGTGACGCTGTTTGAATAAGAAAACCGAAACGTTTGCAACAAAATGCTATCGATCATCTTTGGTACGGTATAGTTTTCTCACTTTGTCCATTTGCAAGCTCTCTCGTTGACATTCAAAGGCGATGTTGGAGAGTATTAGTAATACCCATTGACTGCTGTTCTCAAAAGAAAATTCGAAATGAAAGAGGAAAACACGTTTTCGTAATAAATGCGTAAATAACGTGGCCGATAGCAGTTGTTAACTCGTTAAAAATAAAGACTGAAGTAAACGATATCTTAATTTTAATGTTATATATGGAAATTAAGTAAGAATGTGATATACCTCAAGATATGGCAGAGTACATCACTGATTTCAGAGGATATTTCATATCTTCTCGCGTCTAGTTACGGCTATTTACTTGTCAATTTTTCGCGAGGAGGTTATTTCACTACATGGGTTTCAAATATGTTTTCATGATAGGCTACATATATGGTTAGGTTAGGTGACACTGTTTGAAGAAGAAACCTGAGGTATTTGCCACAGATATCTCTGGAGAGATGCCGTATTTCTCCGAATCCAAGACTTTTTTTTTCCCTCAGAATATCATGCGAAAACTCAAGGGTTGTTGCATTCGCAGCCTACCACCAGTAAGTTAATGGATACCACTGGCAACTACCGCGGTAACCACGCTGCTTCTTTTCACACACGCACTGAACTCGTTGACAATAAACGACCGCCTCTTTACTACACATCGCTAGCCGTGACAACCGGTTGTACAGAGCCTGTGTGTTTCTCAAATCTGCAGAATGGCATCAAAGCATGTGACCCTTCGAATTCTTAGAAAAGCCATGGCTACTCAGTGGCAGAGTCATAACGCGTCTATTGTACTTGACGCTTAGTAAAATTAAGGTTTATAGACAGCAGGAATATTTTCGTGATGGATAGTCGTATTGTAAAGATACGTGGAAAAGGTATTGCCGGCAAATTTTCAACGGGTTCTAGTCGATATTATGATGGCAATTATAAGTTAATGTTTATTAAACATACGGAAATGTAGAATAATTGTGCAGCCGCAAGTAAATACGGCATAGGCCTAACTAAAGCCAATATTTGGCGTTAGCGTGAAGACAAAGAGCTAAAAAAATGCGTACTGTACAAAAAATGCATTCAGTGGTCCGCAACAAGGACGCTTTAAAGAAGTCAAAGATGAAATTGTGAGGTATGTGCACGAAAAATGCAAGGGCGGAATTGCCATACCGTGGCGCAATAAACGCGTTCGTTGACTTTCAACGTTCGCGATTAGGCCAATACATCGCTAGCCGCTGAATTTGGCCGAACCCGACAAGCGAGACGTGCGTGTAGTGGCATGAGTTCTCTTCGGTATTTTGATGCCAATGTTGAGTTAATGGTCCTTAAACCCGCGGAAATTAATAATTGTGCAACCACCAAAAATAAAGAAATACGGCGTGACGAAAGTCAATGTTCGGCGTCTAAAATAGTCTATAACTGCGTAGGTCCACTGTAAGGCAAGGCATTCATATGATTTTACAAACTTCTTTTTGAGCCTGATTTAAATTTTTTGAAGGAAAAAGTGGGGTTTATCTTGGATTCTGAGATATACGGTACTATATTTTTTTCAGAATGAAATTAAGCATACACTTTCACGTAGTATCGGATTACGAAAAATAACAAACAAGTAAGCCGTAGTGTGAATATCATCTGCGGAAACGCAAGTTTTGAACAAACTGATTGCCGTTTCATACCGATTTTGAAGTGCATGAAGGGTCTTCCGACTTTTATACAAAAATTGGATATAACGAGAATCCGTTATAGCGAGTACATTTTTCGCTGTTATGAATTCTCTCTATAACGGACTTCTACTGTATGTTGTACAGAATTCAAAACGATATTATCAGGCTCGCATGGAAATAATTAAAGTACAAATGCTCTAACAGAGAGAGGAAGATCAAAACAGACTGGGGCAACAACACAGAATTTAACTCGTAATCATACATTAATGTGTATGACAAATTCATTCCTTCCATTCCTCAGCCTTGTAAATAGCAAAAGCAATACTTTGGTGATATTCACAATCACTATGGTGCTAAGTGTATGGAAATGTGGATCCAGTAACCATAAGAGTATCTTGTCAGATTAACACTGTCTATGGGTTTGGAAATATTTGTGCCACTATTCACAATCATTATCCTTATAAGAGTATGGAAATGTGGATCCGGTAGCCACAAGTATCTCAGCAGATTAATGCTAGCTTGTAAATAGTGAATAGTAAATGTTATTCACAATAATTATGCTGATAAGAATATAGAAATGTGGTTCCAGAAACAACAAGTATCTCAGCAGATTGACACTAGCTGTACATTAAAAATGTTTAAACAGAATCTCTCCTTGACCTTGCCTGTGCTCACACATGTTCCTACTTTGACACCGGGCCTGTATTCTACTGTAGAATCCCTGAGCTGAATTTGCCAAGGTTATGGCCGGTCATTTCTTCATCCAGTTTCTACAGCGGGAGTGGTGCGGTGCCAATATCTCAAAAATGGTTAATTTTAGGCGTTAATATGTGGTTTTTGGTGTCCCATAGGGAGCTTTGTTCTTCACATCATGAGGCTTAAAATGAGCTTTGTCTCGTCCTTATATGACAAATTCAATATTTTTCTGATATTAGCCTCTGCTAATGTCCCAAAAGGCCTAAACTTAGGTAATCGAGATGGCTGTTCAAATTTCTTGTAGACAAGGTTGCTTCTTCTTCTTCTTCTTCTTCGTTTTGCCTCATGACTGAGGCGTCATAATATTCAGCCCTCTAGCCGATGAACCATACTCCGCCATTCTTCCCTATCTAAAGCTTTCAATGTGGTTACTCTGAGAGAACACTGTAGGGGGCCGTTCACCATGTCAATCCATCGCGTTGGTATTCGTCCTCGTTGTCTGGTTCCCTGGACTTTGCCCTCAACAATCAGCTTTTGTAGACTACCATCTCGGCGCATTATATGTCCAAAGTAGCGTACAATTCGTTGAGAGACCTTACACGATAGACAAACTTTTATCTGAAGTTGGTTCAGGATTGATGTGTTCGTGCGATGAGCTGTCCAAGGAATCCTTAACATTTTCCTCCAGCACCACATTTCAAAGCTTTCTATCCGTTCACGATCACGTTTGAGGATGGTCCACGTCTCTGCGCCATACAAGAAGACTGAGAAGACTAGAGATTCAACGAGCTTCTTTTTTGTCTTAATGGTGATGTTGTTATCTTTCCAGATCTTCCGCAGACGGATCATTGCTACCTTTGCTATTTCAATTCTGCGCTTTATTTCATCCTTGGAACCACCAGAATTGGATAGTAAGGAGCCTAGGTATACATACTGATGTACAACTTCACACCCTCCAATCTGTTTTATATGTGGACTGTTGTTGTTCTTACGATCAACAATCATGACTTTGGTTTTCTGTCGATTTAGGCGTAATCCAATTTCTAGGCTTGCTTCCTCTACTCTCTTGATCAGCTCTGTCAACTCCTCTTCAGATGATGCTATCAAGGTGGTGTCATCAGCAAATCTCAAATTGTTGATCTTGCATCCCCCAATGGAAAACCCTTTGTCCCAACCTTCTAATGCAGTTCTCATTGCATATTCACCATAGATATTGAAAAGTAACGGTGACAGGATACATCCCTGGCGAACTCCAGCCCTTGTACGAAACTGCTGAGACTGTTTGTTTTGAATCTTCACAGTGGCTGTATTTTCCTTATACAAGGACTTGAGGAGATCAATCAAATGGAGTGGCAAACCCATGTCATCCAAAATTTTCCAAAGATGGTTCCATTTGACAGTATCAAAGGCCTTTTGGTAGTCAATAAAGCACAGATATACCGGAACATTGAATTCTCTAGCCTTTTCTATGATTTGTCTTAGGCTTAAGATCTGTTCTCGAGTACCTTTTCCTTTCATAAATCCAGTCTGGTCTTCAGGAATTTGATACTCTAGAAATGCCCGGAGTCGCTTGTGCAGGATATGAAGCATAACTTTACTGGCATGTGAAATCAAAGCAATTAAGCGATAATTTTCACATTTTTTCCTCGATCCTTTCTTGTGGATTGGGACAAAGATTGACTGTACCCATTCCTCGGGCCATCTTCTAGAATTCCATATTGCTTGGCAGATTTTCAACAGCATTTCAATTCCAGCACCGTCTGTAGCTTTCAAGACTTCTGCACTTATTCCATCAGGTCCACATGCTTTTCCAGTTCTCAGCATTTTCAAAGCCATTTCTACTTCATCTCGGAGGATGTCAGGTTCAGGATCTGACTGCTTGTCTATCTTCACTTGGTCTTGTGCATTACATTGTTCACTGTATAGATCCTGGCAGTATAATCTCCATGTTTCCAGAACATTCTCTATATCCACAACATCATCCCCCTTTGAGTTCTGTATATTCCAGGAATATGGCTTGGATTCTCGATTGATTATTCTAATTTTGTCAAAAAGATCCTTGCTGTGGTTTTGATTTGCATGGTCTTCAATCTCAAAACAAATGTTACTAAGGAAATTATTCTTATCTCTTCTACAAGAAGACTGAATCCTTCTATCAAGACCAGACATTTGCTCTCTTTTTTCTTTAGTGTTAATGCCAGATTTTTTAAGGCACCTTCTTTCTTCTACAAGCTGAAGGCTCAAGTCAGAGATCCACTGTTGCCTTCTAGTATTTGGTACTCGAGATTCATTCAAAGAGGACTCTATCCAGTTTTTTGTCACATTCCACAGCCCTTCTGCAGTTGTTATTGGATCCTGTAATATGGAGGCTCTTCGCGCCAATGATTCCTTCAAAGACGACATATTAACTACTTGTGGTATCCTGTATGATCTTTTAACTGGTGTTTGAAGTTTTATTCTTATTTCTGTTCTAAGAAGCTGATGATCATTGCCACATACTGCACCTGGACAAGTTTTGGTGTCCATTACAGAAGACCTCCATCTTGAACTGATCAAGATGTAGTCAATCTGATTTTTATATTGACCATCAGGCGATGTCCATGTGTACATGTGCCGTATGTGATTCTTGAAGACTGTATTAGTTATAGTGAACCTGTTTTGAATTGCAAACTCAAGAAGCCTGTTCCCCCGTTCATTTCTTTCTCCAATTCCGTATCTTCCTATCGATGTTCTGACATGCTCATCATGTTGTGTTGCCTACAGGGTCCTAAAAGGTAAAGATACAAAATTTGTTTCAGATTGATGGAATGGTATAGATTTGTATAAGAAACAGACAGACAGACAGACAGACAGACAGACAGACAGACAGACAGACAGACAGACAGACAGACAGACAGACAGACAGACATTCTGCTTTATATATGTTGATAGATATTGATCTTTCATCTATACAAATAAATAAAATTGAAGTGTTCATTTGTAATGTCAAAATAACAGCATTTTACTACATGCATATGTCAGTATATACGGTACTTATAACTTAACTAAAAACCAATTTTTACCATTTTTGTCTGTCTGTTTGTTCCGGCTAATCTCCGAAATGGTTGGACCGATTTTGACGGGACTTCCTCTGGCAGATAGCTGATGGTTTAAGGAGTAACTTAGGCTACTTTTAAATTATCAAAACAATTAAAGCAGAGCAGGGGGGGAGGGGAGAGAAAAAGTAGTGAAATTTGTCGTCAGAGATGAAACAAAGCTCCTTTTAAGCCCCTTGACACAAAGTACAAAACTCTGTAAGCCCTATGGATCCAAAAACCATGTTTTAAAACCAACCATTATGGAGATATTGACACCACACTACCCCTGCTCTAGGAATCCGATAAAGAAATGACCGGCCTTAACCATGGCACCGTCAGCTCAAGGATTCTACAGTTGTGAGATTTGCCACCCAAAATTGGTACACATATGAATTACTACCTAGAAAAATTATACTGTGTGGATAAGACACTCACAGCACCCCTTTGGGTGGGGATGGTAAGGGGGTGAAGTATAAAAATAATCTGTGTTGTGTTTGAGTCATCAGTCCATAGACTGGTTTGCTACAGCTCTCCTTGTCACCCTATCCTGTGCTAACCTCTTCATTTCTGCATTACTACTACATCCTCTATCTGCTCTAATCTGCTGTCATATTCTTACCTTGGTCTACCCCTACCGTTCTTACCACCTACACTTCCCTCAAAAACCAATAGTACAAGACCTGGGTGTCTTAAGATGTGCCCTATCAGTCTATCTCTTCTTCTGGTCAAAGTTAGCCTAATTGATCTCCTCTTACCAATTCGATTCAGTGTCTCTTCGTTCATGATTCTATCTACCCATCTCGCCTTCACCATTCTTCTGTAACACCACATTTCAAGAGCTTCTATTCTCTTTCTTTCTGAGTTAGTTATCGTCCATGTTTCACTTCCATGCAATGCCATGCTCCAGCCGAAAGTCTCTGAGAACATCTTTCTGATTCTTATATCAATGTTCGAGGTGAACAAATTTCTTTTCTTAAGAAAGGCCTTCATTACTTGAGCTAGTCTGCATTTTATGTCCTTTCTTCTACCATCATTAGTTATTTTACTATCCAAGTAACAATAGTCATCTACTTCCTTTAAGACTTCATTTGGTAATCTAATATTTCCTGCATCACCCAACCTTGTTCGACCACACTCTATTACTTTTGTTTTGGATATACTTATTTTCATCTTGTATTCCTTCCCCAAGACTCTGTCTATACCATTCAGCAATTTCTCCACATCTTTTGCAGTCAGATAAAATAACAATATCATCAGCAAATCTCAGGGTTTTGATTTCCTCTCCTTGTACTTTGATACCCTTTTCAAATACCTCTTTGATTTCCTTTATTGCCTGTTCTATGTAAACATTGAAAAGGAAAGGGTAAAACTCTGCAGCCTTGCTTTACTCCTTTCTAGATTACTGCCTCTTTCTCAGAGCCCTTGATTCTTATCACTGCACTGTATAGGTTGTAGATAATTCTCCTTTCTCGGTATCTGATCCCGATCACCTTCAGAATCTCAAACAGCTTGGTCCAATCAACATTATCGAATGCCTTTTCTAGATCTACGAATGCCATGTACGTGATCTTGTCTTTCTTAATTCAATCCTCTAAGATCAGATGTGAAGTCAGGATTGCTTCACGTGTTTCCACATTTCTTCTGAATTGATCTTCTCCCAACTCAGTTTCAACTTGTCTTTCCATTCTTCTGTAAATAATATGTGTTAAAATTTTGCAGGCGTGAGATACTAAACTAATAGTGCGGTAGTTTTCACACTTGTCAGCACCGGCATTCTTGGGAATAGGTATAAAAACATTCTGCCAAAAATCAGATGGCACTTCTCCTGTATTATACATCTTACACACTAAACGGAATAACCTCTCCATGCTGGTTTCTCCTAAGGCAGGCAGTAATTCTGAGGGTATGTCATAAACTCCAGGTGCCTTATTCCTATTTAGGTCTCTCAAAGCTCTGTCGAATTCTGATATCAAAATTGGGTCTCCCATTTCATCAGCATCAGCAGAGTCTTCTTATTCCAGAACTGTATATACTGTATATACTAGCTGGTGTCCTGAATTTTATAGTAGTTTCTTGGAAAATATGAAAATTATGGTGCTGTGAAGGATTAGTGACAGTTGCTATGGTTATTTTGAACAAGTTATTTATATTCTTTGAAGATTAAGTTTCCTTATACAGTGAATATTTTTAAATTATTAAATTTTATGCATTTTATGTGTATTTTATCTATACCACGAAGAACTTGGCATATTGACCTTTTTGTTATTGTACTTTATAACATTCAACATTAACTTTCTATGGAATACATAAACCTCTCCTGGCAAAGAAAAGGACTATGATATGGACAAAGATTGGAAGAAGAAAAATATTTCTAGATCTGCTACCTGGAATGTACAAGGTATTTCACACAAGGATGACCAGCTGGGCGGCATTCTCGCAAATGAGTACATTTTAACTGCAGCAATTTCAGAAACGAAAAGAAAGCTTCAGGGATTAAAAGAGTCAGTAAATTATTTACAGTTTTACAGTGGGGTTGACAGAGATACTAGAGCATAGATTAAGATCAACAATTGATAGCTAAACTTTTTGAAATGAAAGGATTATCCAGTTAAGACTAAAACTGCCCAGGGTTTATCTTACAGTTACAGGGGTATATGCTCCAGTAGAGGGTAATTCAACAGAAAGTGATGGGTTATATAATGATCTGCAAAAGATAGTCAATAAAATTAACAAACAAGATATGCTACTATTACTGGGAGATTTCAGTGCTAGAGTTGGTTATGAGAAAATTCAGAATCACATTGGAATCCATGGAGAAACAACCCGTAATAACAATGGAACAAAATTAATAGATTTCACTGTCTTCAATCAGTTAAAGATCATGAACACAATGTTCCCACACAAGGACAGCCCCAAGTACACGTGGTCTGCATGAAATCAGAAATTGATTATAGATTATATAATTTGTAATGGTAAATTGGCAGATTTAGTCTTGGATACAAGTGTCTATCAAGGCCCTGAATTGGAAACTGATCACTATTTACAATAGTGTCCAAAAGTTGAGCATAATCACTAAACAAGGCCATACCGCCTGATAGGAATGTCAGACGGATTGCTGAATCACACACCATATGTCACACAACTTGTTCAAAAAACAGTGTCAAAAAGGTTCTGATAGCTAACGTACACCTTTGACAACAACTAACAAAACTTGTCAGTGTCTTCCACAACAAAACATACTGTTAATAGGTTGTATGGTAACCCCTAACAGCCACACTTGCTTCGCAGTGATGTGGCATGCTGAGCCTCCGATACACAGTTTGCCGGTAAATGGCAACCCCTGAGACAACTGCAAGCTCCTCCAATAATTGTCTTGCAGGTGCACTCCGATTTCGTTGAGCGGTTAAGGCCAGATATCGGTCCTGCTGTGGGGTGGTTACCCTTGGTCGACCTGGTACTGACCTACGACTAACATCTCCTGTGCCTCGAAATCGTCTCCGAAGCCTGGAAATGACACTTTGTGGCACATTCAAGGAGATGGCAACTTTGGTCTGTGTCTGGCCTGCTTCCAAGCGGCCAAATATTCCACCCTGCAAAACAGGGTCCAAATGGCGTCGTGGTGCCATTATATTGTCACGTTCACCACGAGACTACATTCCACACACTATAAAAGGGCAAACACGACTGAGGGAATATGAGGTGCAGGCACTGACTGTGTTTACCTTGTGGTTACGCCGCTAGTCAAAGCAGGGAACACTCCTTTCCTATACAGAGCAAACACGTAAGGTTGGTAGGTGCATATGTCGTGTGATTTGCGGTCTATTTCTTGTTGCCTTGCTTACTCGTTACTTATTCTTAACTTTTGGACACTAGTGTATTAGTAGCACCTATTCGTCTGAGGCCTAGATGGTATAAAAAAAGAAAAAAAAACACATGAAATTAAAACATCTTACAAGGTTAACCTATTAAGAGACCCCAGTATAAAATGGCTGTACCATAACAGAATAATCTTACACAGATGACACCAGTTAGTGACAACGTGGAAATGGAGTGGTCTAATTTGTGTTCAGTTTTAAAGCAGTTTGCTTTTGAGAGTTTGGGAGTTAAGAAAAATGGCAGAGAAAAAAGGGTTTAAGAATTTGGGATGAAGAAATTGAAAAAGTTATTTCAGACAAAAGAAATGCTTATAATTGTTTTTTTTTCGTCTAGTAAATTAGAAGGTAAAATAGAGTATCACCACAAGAGAACAATAGCAAAAAAGGAAGTGCAGAAAAAGCACAGAAAGATTTGGGAAAACTTTGTTTCACACCTGGAGCCTGATATATCAATACCACAACCACAGACCTTTAAAATACTCAAGAAACTGAATAATGATGTAAAAGAAGACATACACATTAATGCAATACCTCTAATGGAGTGGCTCATTTATTTTTGGATTCTTTGGAGGGGTTCAAATATTGAGCCATTTCTTCTGTCAACATCTCTTAACAAGTCTTCGGAAACCATTACACTCAAAGAACTGGAGCTAGCACTCAGAAAACTTAAGGGGCCCATTCATAGTCGAGCGGGTTGGCGAGCTGGTTCGTGACCTTGGTCGCACTGACCGGCTCGAAGGTGTATGGGGGGTTGTTGAGGGTTGGGCTCGAGGTTGGGTCCGTGTTGGCGGTTCGACAGCTAAACCAGCGAACCCGACCGGTTCGCCAACCCGTCAGTGTGTGTATGGCCACTACCTGACCGGCTCACTGTGGTTTCGTCTGTAGCTTAATTTGGTTTCTGTGTGAGTTAATTAGGCCTACCTCAAATAACAATGACTTTTGAGAAGAATAAGCAGTCCGGGAAGAATTTATTGAAATGTACCGGGCGAGTCCTGGAGCTTTCCCATCCTTGCATCACGCAATGCCTTCCATGTGTTAGTGCGACATTCAAACACTAATAATAATAACAATAACAACAATAATAATAGTAATATGAAGAAGAATCCATGGTCTCCCGATACTCTCGTTCACCGAGCTCGATAGCTGCAGTCGCTTAAGTGCGGCCAGTATCCAGTATTCGGGAGATAGTAGGTTCGAACCCCACTGTCGGCAGCCCTGAAGATGGTTTTCCGTGGTTTCCCATTTTCACACCAGGCAAATGCTGGGGCTGTACCTTAATTAAGGCCACGGCCGCTTCCTTCTCAGTCCTAGCTCTTTCCTGTCCTATCGTCGCCATAAGACATATCTGTGTCGGTGCGACGTAAAGCCAATAGCAAAAAAAAATACTCTCGTTCAAATATTATTAGCCTATAGGCCAGAGTCGGCCAACTGGCTGGCGTGTGGTGTAAGAGGGCCCGTGTGATGTCGGAGAGCCCGTGTGAGGTATGAGCGGAGAAGGTGGGGAGTCGCTGTCGTAGAGTGAGACGAAGAGATAGCCTTGCTTTGTAGTAAACACGTTCAGTGCTTTACGTAGTGGTGGTGGTATTGGTGCAGTACAGTACATAAGTATGGATGAACCGGGCACATCATGGTGCGACAAGCTACCTACTCCTCCGATCTTTTTATCTTTGTGGGAAGATCTATATTTATTTGTTGAAAATGATAGGAATGCTACAGCTAAATGTTTAGTTTGTAGAAAAGAGCTACGGTATGTAAAAAGATATAATTTACAATGCCACTACAGTTTGTGTCATGCTGCAGATTATGATCGATATCAAGGCGAGGAAAGGGTACGTGTAATTACAGAACTGAAAGGTAAATTAAATAACCCTGTCAAGCATTTGATCAGTGAGTCAGCAGTTCGACTGAGTTATAAAATTTCATATTTAATTGCAAAGAAACTTAAACCGTTCAGTGATGGTGAATTCGTAAAGGAATGTTTAATTCTAGCAGCTGAGGAGTTTTGTCCAAATATCATTGAAGAGTTCGAAGCTACCAGCTTGTCCGCGCATACAGTGTTGAGAAGAATTCAAGACCTATCTGATGATGTCCACCTACAATTATTAGAACTGACAAAAAGCTTCTGCGCATACTCCTTAGCAATTGACGAGAGCACAGATATTTCTGACACGGCCCAACTAGTCGTGTTCATACGAGGGTTTGACGAAAATCTTACAATTTGGGAGGAACTACTGGATTTAGTGCCTATGAAGAATACGATGAAAGGCATTGACATTTTCAACTGCATTGTAAGTGTTGTTGAAAATGCTTCCTTGCCATGGAACAAACTAGTTTCAGTAGCAACAGATGGTGCACCTTCTACGGTAGGACGCAATTCTGGAGTAGTTGGGCTCATAATACAAAAAAAAAATGAAGACTCTCAGTATAGCTCACACACTTGTTCCAATTTACTGTATCATACATTTAGAAAATCTGTGTGCGAAGAGCATTGAACTGAACAATGTAATGACCGCAGTGGTTAGAATTACTAACCTCATAAGATCAAGGGCCTTACGTCATCGGCAAGTGACAGTGAACTTGGTGATTTGCCTTATCATTGTGCTGTTCGTTGGCTTAGTCAAGGCAAAGTACTCGATGCGTTTTTTCAACTACGACAAGATATAGCTACATTTATGGAGCAACAAAATGTGCCAGTCCCCGAACTACAAGATCGCAGGTGGATCTGTGACCTCGCATCTCTTGCAGATTTAACAGGTCATTTCAACATTCTGAATGTTTCTCTCCAGGGAAAGGGTTTAATAATTACAGAAATGTTTGATAGAGTGAAACCGTTCAAATTAAAATTGTGTCTGTGGGAGCGTCAGTTCATGAACAGAACTATTCCACATTTTCAAAAACTGCTTACATTGTTTGAATGTGCTACGGCTGAGGATATTGATAGGTATGTCAAAATCATAAAAAACCTTTATTTGGAATTTGATTCTGGATTTAACAATTTGGAGTGTCTGGAAACTGATTTTCAACTTTTAACCACGCCATATTCCGTTGTTGCAGATAAAGTTGATCCAGACCTACAATTAGAGTTAATAGATTTACAGTGTGATAGAGAACTTATGCCTTTGCTGGCAGGATGTAGTGTTTACAGTGCACTATGTCTTATGGTATGGGCTAGAATAAATTTGTTACTCTCATTGACCTGTCTGAGTCCCATCCTTGGCTTTGACAACATGAAAGTGACCAGGGTATGAGCGATGCCAGTAATGCCATTCCTTATGCAGCCAGTTCCTGTTATGAATGATGTGAAAATATCGCTCATAGGGTCGGTTGGTGCATGCATTTCAGTGGGCTTGGCAGACTGATATGCAATAGCAACTTCTGGCTCAGTGAGGAAAGCAACGGGAAACTACCTCACTCCTCACTTCCCTAGTATGCCTCTTCAGTGACACCTAGGCTATCTATGACAGCTGTTGGTGGAGCTGTAGAGGATCAAACCAGCCTTCGGGCTGAATACCCAACATACATAGAGAACTAAGAGATAAATTTGTAAATAAGAAGGATTTGTGTGACTTTTATAGAAATTTGTCACAAAAAAGGTTTCTCCGATTTCATAGGTTTACAGCAAGCATGTTGAGTATTTTCGGTTCTACGTATGCCTGTGAACGACTCTTTTCTATTTTAAAAACAACTAAACCTAAACAGAGAAGCCAGTTGTCAGATCACAATTTGAAGTGTGCTCTTAAACTTAGTGTTTCTCAAACATTAACTCCTAATATTGAAAAACTAGTCCACGAAAAAAGACTACAAAAATCACGGAAACCCACGAGTGGCAACTGATTATCGACATCATGAGGTAAAACATATGTTTTGAGTTTACAGATTAATCTTTGTACTATTTTTTTTTGTAAAACTGTACTGTTTCTTACTATTAAGCACTCTTTTTACAGTGCATGATATTGTAAAACACAGCAATTTTTTGTTCAATATTGGTTCCGAAGATGCACCGACAGAAAACAAGTTTAATTTGTATATATAGAAATAAACTTGCTTTATAACTCTTAAGTTACGTTACAATAAAATATGTAGAGAGAAATATGTACTACACATACTGCATTGTACCTGCAGTCCTTGGACCTCCCCCTACAAATGACGTTGTGTTTCCCCTCGCCCCTCTAGCCTTCACTTCTCAGTTACAGTACTAAGTACATCGTTTCACTGCCCGAGCAGAGTGTGTGACGTGTTACCTGACATCACACGTACACGCAGTTGGCTGCCCCTGCTATAGACCATTCTGCTATGACATATATGCCTCTCGCGCCTCTGTACTTAAGTTGTTAATACTGTAAGTATGTATCATACATTACTACAGTAGTGAAATTTTTTGTATTTCATAATTAGTAGTGAAATAACATTTCCCAAACTAATCAATTTTAAAAGAATATTACGTTTGTTATATAAAACCGATCTTATAATACATCACAATCAAAATTGTGTAGGCCCACTTACGTGCAAATATTCCGACTGCAACGTATCGAAGATTGCCCAACACGTCTCAGGAATGATTCATCCAAGTAGCTGAGGAGATATTACACTGCTAAATTTCAGGTCTTCATAACTTCTCTCTGTCGCTAGAAATCGCAATGTTACAATTAACCTTTCTTCAGCACTGATGGTATCTCTCATGTGTGTCTCCTGTTTCTCTGTGTTTGGCCGAATCAACTCCAACAATTCGCAAAAACTGTCTCTGTCCATACGCAGACAGCTCTTATAATCTGCAGGTTCTTGTACGCACAGAGTTCTTAATAGGCTGACGTGTGAAAATCGTGGTTTATCTCTCAACCATTCCTTCATTCACACACGTTTCTTCTTCTTTGCTTCATCAATGCACAAATTCTGCAACAGCTACAGCCACTTTGGAATGTTTTCGTTGGGCCATAACAAAAAAATTTTTTTGCTAGTGGCTTTACGTCGCATCGACACAGATAGGTCTTATGGCGACGATGGGATACGAAAGGCCTAGGAGTTGGAAGGAAGCGGCCGTGGCCTTAATTAAGGTACAGTCGCGGCATTTGCCTCATGTGAAAATGGAAAAGCAAGGGAAAACCATCTTCAGGGCTGCCGACAGTGGGATTGGAACCCACTATCTCTATAACAAAAACTAGGCAATGCACATACTATTTGCAATACAGACTGGCGGACTGGTCCGCCAACGGGTTCGCCAGTGTATGGTCACCGTCGAGCCAGTCGGGTTCGGGGTGTGGATTTTATACATGGACGGGCTCGCCAACCAGCTCGACTGTGAATGGGCCCCTTTAGAAATGGAAAAGCATCTGGAGAAGACTCAATAAATGCAGAACTATTCAAATACTCCAGTGACATCTTCAAGCAAAGATTTCTCAAATTCATCAATTTAATTTGAAATGGCAACAGACCACCAGATAATTGACAAAAAGCTATAGTTATTCTTCTTCATAAGAATGGCAGTGTGAAAGATTGTGGAAATGACAGAGGGATAAGTATACTCAACTCAGGTTACAAAATTTACTCTAATGTTGTCCAAGAAAAACTATTCAGATATTATGAAAATGTGATTGGAGACGAACAACATGGATTTCGAAAGGGACGCTCATGTGCTGATGCTTACTTTACCTTGAAAATCTTAGTAGAAAAACTCACATAGCATTTGTTGATTTTAAGAAAGCCTTTGACCTTGTTAACAGGAACTGACTTCTTAATATCTTAGCAGAAGATAATGTCCCACAACAGTTAATAGATAACATATACAACATGTACAGTGACAACCTTATTGCAATTAAGTTAGGTAATCATCAGACTGAATGGAAACTGATCAGGAGAGGTGTGAGACAAGGTTGTGGACTTCCTCTTTTGTTGTTCATAATCTATATGAACAACATAATGCAGGAATGGAGGCATAAAAGGCATGGATCAATCCCAGTCAGCAGATATCTCACACATCTAGGTGCCATACTCTTTGCTGATAATGTTGCATTGGTAGCATCATCAGAAGATGATCTTCAGTGGTCATTATTTAATCTCGAGAAATTCTTCTCAAAATTCAACATGATCATTTCACCACAAAAGAGCAAAATAATGGCCTTTAAGGGGAAAGATTGTATCTCCAGTAAAATCTGTGTAGATAGTGACATTTTGGAAAGAGTCAACGAATTCAATTACCTGGGATACAATGTATCTTACCAAGGGAAAATTGATATCTCTGCAAAAATAACCAAATTTACCAGAGCAACAGGAATTATAAATCACATCATGAAGCCATCTCTTGTCCAAAAACACACTAGCTTACGTCTTTATAACACTTTAGCCAGACCAACCCTTTGCTACGGCAGTGAGGTATAGACAGTAAGAACTCAAGACATTTCCAGAATTACAGCATGTGAAATGATGTTCGTGCGCAGAACAGCAGGCTATACAGAATGGAATTGTATAAGAAATGAAGATGTGCTTAAGGGACTGAATTTGAAACCAGTAATCAATTACATCTATGATTACCAAGAAAACTGGAAACGTTTCTACACTACCAACCAAGAGGACACAGATCTATAGGATGTCCAATGAAGCGATGGAAAGAAAATGCAAAACCGTAACGGGCCATATGGCCCAATCCTTGGAAGGATGATGATGACCTCTCCTGTCCAAATGACAACCTCACCTCCCTGGGATGAACAAACCTGTTTCCACAGATGAGGCTCTGTCGACCGAGCCACGGCGGTATAGACCGAGCCATGGTGGTATAACCATTACATCAGTTATGGAGGAAATGCTGTAATTTCAGCTAGTCCATTAGCTGAAAGGTGGCAGCCCCACCAATGGTCTTACTTCCTTCAGGCTAACAACCCTTCGAAAGTACATTTGATTGCTTTCAGATCTTGCAAAAGGAAAATGCAAGACCGTAACAGAACACATGGCCCAATACTTGGAAGGAAGGTGATAATGATGATGCTTTTTAATATTCATACACCTACTTTTCCTTTCTCCAAAGGTTTCCTTAAGTTTCCTGTATGCATCATTTACCTTTTTTAGGGCCATACAACCTTCATCATCCTGGCACTTCTCTTTCAGCCATTCTTCCTTAGCTGTCCTGCACTTTCTATCTACTTCATTCTTTATTCTCCTGTATGCTTTTCTACCCTTCTCATTTTTGCATTAATATGCTTTTGTCATTCATCAAACTGGTCTAGTATCTCTTGAGTTATCCATTGTTTGTTAGGTGATCCTTTTTTTTCTTCCCAACGTTTCTTCCGCAGCCTTACTGATCTCATTCTTCATGGCCGTCCATTCTTCCTCCACTGTGTTTCCTTCAGCCTTTTCCTTTAGTCCCCATCTTATATGTTCCTTGAAATAATCCCTCACACTATTTTCTTTCAACTTGTCTAGATCCCATCTCCTTGCATTCGTTCCTTTCTTCGATTTCTTCAACTTCAGATGGCATTTCATGACCAACAGGTTGTGGTCAGAGTCCATATCTGCTCCTGGGAAAGTCTTGCAATCCAGCACCTGGTTTCTAAATCTCTGCCTAATCAGAATGACATCTATTTGATACCTTCCAGTGTCTCCAGGTCTTGTCTATGTATACAGCCGTCATTTGTGGTGTTTGAACCAAGTGTTAGCCAGGACTAAATTGTGATTGGTGCAGAATTCAACCAGCTGGCTTCCTCCTTCATTCCTTTGTCCCAATCCAATTTCTCTTACTGTATTACCTTCTCTTCCTTTGTCTGGCACTGCATTCCGGTCTCCCATCACAATTAAATTCTCATCACCTTTTACATACTGTATGAAATCTTTTATCTATTAATATATTATTTTGATTTCTTCATCATCCGCTAAATTAGTCGGCATATAGACCTGCACTATTGTGGTGGGCATTGGCTTGGTCTCTGTCTTGACCACAATAATCCTTTCACTATGCTGGTCATAGTAGCATACCTGCTGTCCTATTTTCTTATTCATTATTAAATCTACTCCTGCATTTCCCCTGTTTGATTTTATGTTGATAATTCTGCAGTCGCCTGACCAGAAAACCTGCTCTTCCTGCCAACTTACTTCACTTATACCAACTACATCTAACTTTAGTCTATCCATCCCCATTTCCAGATTTTCTAACCTACCACAGAGATTCCAACTTCTACCATTCCACGCTCCAACTCGCAGAATGTCAGTATCCATCTTCCTGATGATTGCCCCCACTTGTGTAGTTCCCAACTGGAGATCCGAATGGGGGACTTTTTTGCTAGGAGCTTTACATTGCACCGGCACAGATATGTCTTATGGCGACGATGGGATAGGAAAGGCCTAGGAGTTGGAAGGAAGCGTCCGTGGCCTTAATTAAGGTACAGCCCCAGCATTTGCCTGGTGTGAAAATGGGAAACCACGGAAAACCATTTTCAGGGCTGCCGATAGTGGGATTCGAACCTACTATCTCCCGGATGCAAGCACACAGCCGCGCGCCTCTACGCGCACGGCCAACTCGCCCGGTAGGGGACTATTTTACCTCTGGAGTATTTTATCCAGAAGGAAGCCATTAGCAGTAGATCATTCATACAGAGAGCTGCATGTCCTCGGAGTTAATTACGGCTGTAGTTTCCTGTTGCTTTCAGCCATTTAGCAGTATCAACACAGCTAAGCCACGTTAAGTATTATTACAAGACCATATCAGTCAATCATCTAGACTGCTGCCGTTGCAACTTCTGAAAGGCTGCTACCCCCCTTTCGATGAAGCATTCGTTAGTCTGGTCATTGTCAGACGAGCTAGAAAATTGAAATTCTGAAAAATTATAGCTTTTAGCCTGTAACTGACGGGAAAACTCCAAGATGTTCAAATGTTTAACTTTTTACCCTGAAAAGTACGGAAATATCGAGGCAATTTAATGACAGTGCAGACCTTTGTTTTGAGGTAATTGGTGGCTATACAGTAAATTCAGTAAGTTGTATCACAAAGCGAATAACACAGTCGTACCCAACATGAAGAGACCTACAACTTTGATTCTATGATGTTTTTCTATATCTCTATCCCTTATACGTTAAATGGGGCTTTGTTTCAAAATTGTAGGTAAATTTTGTACTTTTAAACACGTATATTTTATAGTTTGGCACATTTAAATGAAAGACATAATAATCAAATTTGGCACACGTATTGGAATAACCAGTGGCTGTTTGCAAGCCAAATTTTATGATTCCAGCTATTACATAAGTACCTGAAAAATAAAGCGATGTGTAAAAACTATAGCCCAAATATCACTCTATTCAATTTTTTTCTTTTTCTAACTCAATCCATTACATACATACCGTACAAGGAATATGAAAAAATGTCATAGGGCCAACCATGCAGATCACTAAACAAGGTGTCTTATGACATAATTGGTTTGTCGATATGACGTACTGCTGATAAACGGTACATAACAAAAACGCTTCTCATCCTCTTGGCTAAGATCAAAGTATAGACTTAATGAAAGAGATCATGTGTAGTGGAGCTGCGCGATCTTAATGTCTTTTCTCGTGTTCTGTGTCGTGTTAGTGTGTATCAGGGAGTATTTGTGCATTTATTTGGTGTGGTGGTTGTGTGAACGTGTTATCTTAAGAGTCTACAGCTTATTTTAATTGATTGGAGGGCATATTTTTGTTTAATTTTATTGCTCTAAGTGCCTCCATATTGGATTTTGCTACAATTGCTCCATAGATAAATTACTAAGAGTGCCCTAACAACCACCCACTCACTAAATTTTCTTGGTCTCCATAGATACTTCTAACTAGATATATAACTCCACTCTTCCATTAAGGCGTTTCTAAGGCAACAGATCTTGGCCTACTGCTGGGAGCCATCTTGGTGGCCTGCGAAAATATAATACTAAATTAAAGAAGCAGTGTCCAGTACCATACGTTTCCCTTCGCCACATCGAAAGGCGCCTCCCACTGCTTCTCCCTCCAGCGACTAAACGTCACAAAGATTGGCTGTCGCGCAGGCTCAGTACACACGAGCGGGCTATTGCAGATGGTTGAGTCTCAACGCGAGCCTTGTTTGTGTTAGTTCGTATTGAGTAGCCTAAAAGAAAATCAAATCTCTCTAAAAACATGAGAAAGGCCAAAAGTCAAAGATTGCAAAGTAAAAATGAATCTCGACAGGTTAGAAAAAGTCGTCTCTACAAATTGTTGATTGAGGCAATCCATGTCTAGGTCGAATGAAAGTAGTTCTGAGAGAAACAAACTATTACAATTAGATAGAACCCTTCATTCATTGTTAAGGAGTCAAGAATCTCAGAAGTCTACAGAACAGTGTATAGAAAATGATCGTATTCGACACGCTGTCTCACGAAGCCTGATTCTAGGGAGCAGTGATTAGAAGATGACCATATTCAACATTATGTGTTCTAAAATCTAGAATTGGACGATTCTAGACAGCAGCGATTAGAAAATGACCATATTCGACACGCTGTCTCACGAAATCTAGAATTGGACGATTCTAGATAGCAGCGATTAGAAGATGACCGTATTCTATTCTCGTGTGTTGCGATCTCTAGTGTGGGACGATTCTAGACAGCAGCGATTAGAAGATGACCATATTCGATACTCTGTGTTGTAATATCTAGAAGCAGATTATTCTAGAGAGTAGCGATTGGAAAGTGATTGTCGTCATCACCAAAATCAACGTGAATTTGAATGTCAAGATCAATATGACATCCGTGTTACTGAACAATGTGATTAATATCATAAGTCACTAGGACAGTGAATCGAGTGCTTAGCACAGCTCCATATAAGTGTGAGTACCATTCGTCACTCAGAAACAAATTTTGATCAAGAAAGGCGTTTGGTTACTGCCAGACAAACAACAAGTGCTACGTGGGATATTAAAAGTGAAGAGAACTGGCGACAACAACTGAATAATGTCCAAATAAGAAGAACTAATAGACATAATATTGTATGGCAAGAAAAATATATACCGAGCTCGATAGCTGCAGTCGCTTAAGTGCGGCCAGTATCCAGTATTCGGGAGATAGTGGGTTCGAACCCCACTGTTGGCAACCCTGAAGATGGTTTTCCGTGGTTTCCCATTTTCACACCAGGCAAATGCTGAAGCTGTACCTTAATTAAGGCCACGGCCGCTTCATATTCTTAGGCCTTTCCTATCCCATCGTTGCCATAAGACCTATCTGTGTCGGTGCGACGTAAAACAAATAGTAGAAGAAGAAGAAGAAAAGTATAACAGTGGGTTCAATTATGATGCCCAAATAAATTACTCTGCAGCATCAGAGATAGGCCCTATGAATGTTTGTTGCATTTACTGTAAAGCTTTAAGGTGGAAAGATGAGTCGAAAGGACTTTGTTGTTCTTCTTGGAAAGTGTGCTTGGACTCTATTCAGCATCCACTGAGCCACTTAAGTCTTTCTTATGTGGCAAACATGATCAATCTCAACATTTCATGAATAATATTAGATGTTATAATTCGGCTTTTTAAATGACTTCTTTTTGTTACACGGATAGGCGCGTGGACTACCCTTGTAGCCCACAATATATTTCAACGGTATTTAATTATCCTTCAAGCTTAAAATTTAGAAACAAGTTTTATATCAATCTTTGGACTATTCTGAGCATTGTCATTACAAAATTTAAAACAATTCACCCAGTGAAAATTCTTAAAAGCAAATAAACCAAAGTGGTGTATTTTCAATTTTGACGTGATTGAAATTTAATCCAAGTTTAGGGCTCCGGGTTTCATTGTTATGAATGCATACTTTCATCAAACTCATATATTTTGTAGATACATTTATTAAAATTAATACTGATGGAAATTTATGGTTTTACAAACTACCCAACACCACACAGACAACAATAATACAGGAAACGGCCTTTGGCGCCAATATGTTCGTATGACGAAAGTAGTCCACTCAACATTCTTAACAATAAAACAGTATTGTTGTGGTATTTGCATTGTTGAAATAAAGAAAATAGTTAACAATTTCATATTTTTGGAGAATTTAGTTCATTTTTAACACCAAATTGAATTTTACAATAAAACTGGAACTAAAATTTAGTGGAGGTTCCTCATGCCTAATGAATCATTTTATGCATTTCTTTTCCAGAAAATTAAGCAAGATTCATTGCCATCAACTCTGCACAGTAGGTGTCCATTTTCAATCGATGCACTCCCGACACATCAGCGCTGAATGTTGAGGGCACACCTTTCTATTACAGCACACACAACACTTTCTTCTTGACCCCTCTTTCCCACATCCACAAAGGAAGCACCGTCCTACTTTGTTGTCTAGGATCTGAAGTACGAGTAGTTCATCTGTAATTCATAAAAGATTCTTAACACGTCGGGAACCGGAATCATCAGCAGTACAGCACGTCTGGCGATCTGGGGCTTCATAAATTCCCATGCAACAGTCTCCAGAAACTTTCATCTTGGTGTAGGCTGGTAGTTATGATTTGCAGTGTGCACTCTTGAAGCATTGATGCTACTAATGTTCACAAGATAAAAAAACACCACTATCGGCCACCGTTTGGTGCAGCAGCCAACATCATACTTGGCACTCATTTGGTCTAAAACATCCACTCCAACCTTAGTGTGATTATAACATGTAACCATGGCAGGTTTTTCTAAATCACCTGTTTCAGTGCCAATCTATTTGTCATGGTGCATTGACAACAGCACCAACACTGCCTTCTTCTTTTTGGGACAGTAAGAAACAAGGGTCATGTTGTTATGAAATCCAAACAGGGATGAATATTCTTTACGATTAGTATTCAGATAAAACTCTTTCAGAATCTCTCGTTTGTTCTTGCGAATGGTCCCAAGGTATGTCAGCTTCTTCTCAGTGAACAACTTTTCTGTCAAAGGAATGGAAGTGAATCTGTTGTCCCCTGTCACATTTCGGTTCGTACCTTGAATGGGCTGGACCATCCTTAGAACGACGTCAGCAGCAGAGTTTGACATGCGGAAGGGGCTTCCATCAGGGTGTGTTCCAATGTAAACCTCTAAATTCACAGTGTAAATACTCTTTGCACAAACCAAAGCATAAACTTTTACTCCATATTTAGCTGGTTTGCTGGACATGTACACTTTGAATGGACATTTTCCCCTGAATGCAACCAACTGTTCATCGATGGTACAGTACTCACTGGGTGAAAATGAATGTTGAAAAGTTTGTACAAACGTATCAAATATTTCTCGGATCCGTGCAAATTGGCCCAATTCTTGGCGCGGTGCGCAATCACGTATATTGACCCTAAGGCAATGCAAGAAAAAATGGAATCTTTTTTCGCTCATAGCAAGATAACATGATTCCACTCCAGATCCACAGGAATTGTCCCATACTTGATTTCTATTTCTTCGGTTTACCCCAAAACAACCTGTAAGCAATAAAATTCCAATGAAGGCACAAATTTCAGTCTCGTCGGTAAGCGTTGCATCTCTCTCACGCACAAATTTCTTTTTCACCTCCTCAATATAAATGTTTGTATAGGCAGTAATGGTTTTCACAAAATCAGCATCAAAAAAGAGTTCAAAACATTGAAGCTCTGACTGGGCATTTCTAGCACTCCCCTTCAGCCCTGGAAAGTGCATAACAATGTTGTGTGCTCGAGTACGAACATTGGGAGCTGCAATATCCTTTCTCCATCGAAAATTATCTTTTCCATAATAAAACATGTTGCCTCGCACGTGTTCTTCTCCTTCGGAATTCATATCGCCACAATCCTCCATCACATTTGCTTCGTCATCTACAGTTCCCTCTGTGCCACAGAGTTATGGATCTCCTCTGTCACGTGATCCTCCTCCCCTTCATCGCTATCACCATCTACCTCCGATTCTAGTTCACAGTCCTCATCCAACCATTTCACAATACGAAACTCATCACAAAAACCAGTAGATGTCACTTGAACGCGATCAGTGTTTGCCATAACACAGATAGGCGCGTAGGCTACAGTTGTAGCCCAACAGACTTTGAAGTGAGATTGTAGAAAGACAACTTCATTAAGCAGTGCCAGACCACGCTAAATCCCGAGAGCACCATGACGAAGAAAGGTACTCATAGTCTCCCGCTCTACGGCCAGCGAGCCTAGGAGTGGGGGCAAAAACAAAATGGCTGGTCTGCACCTGTAGCCCGCACGCCTAACGAAGGGTTAAAATACTCAAAAGACCTGTATCTGGCGAGCCGAACATGTCCTTGGACACTCCCAGCACTAAAAGCCACATGCCATTTCATATCCCAATATTTTCGAGGTCTTTTTGTAGTTGCTCACAATCCTGTAATGTACTTACTACTCTATACAGTGTAACATCATCTGCAAATAGCCTTATCTGTGATTCCAGTTATTTACTTATATACATAAGAAAACATAAAGGTCCAGTAATACTGCCTTATGGGACTTCCCTTCTTAATCATTACAGGATCAGATAACCCTTTACCAACGAGCTAGAAAGAGGACTATAGAGTGGCTAACATGGCTGCTACAGCGCTCTGGGTGGTGCCAAGACGAAATAGCGACTCCATAGTTTAAGCGCCTTTCTTCCGCTTACGATGCGTTACTTTTAATAGATTAGATCGAATAAATTATGCTCACTACGTGTGTGGCAAGCTAATGCATAAATTGTAGGAAAAACACGACGAATGTAATCATATTTCAAATAAGATTTTTTTTTTACTAATGTACACAGTTATGGGCGATTAGCAGAATTACGTTGCCTGTGTAGCACAATCCAGCACGTGTAGGGTAGGCCTACTTTTATTTTCTTGTAGGAACTGACCAGATAGCCAGACATGATAAACTGCATCCTGCCTGGCTGAGTGACTCAGACGGTAGAGCGCTGGATTTCTGAGCTAAGTTGGCATATTTGGTATTTGAAGGTGCTCAGATACGTCACCCTTCTATCAGTAGATTTACTAGCACGTAAGGGAACTCCGGCGGGACATATGTCCGCCACTTCAACGTCTCCGAAGACCGTACTAAGTAGTTGGTAGGACGAAAAACTAATAACACTATTTATTATTACATTGTATCCTACAGAGCACATTTCCCCAGCATTTTGAAAAAGAAGTAATGTGAACAAATACTTATTTTTCGTAAATTATTATTTGTTTTACGTCCTACCAACTACTTTTTCTGATAAGCCGAGTTGCCTGAATGTAGTCCCGCAGGAGTTCTTTTGCGTGCCAGTAAATCTACTGACACGAGGTTGAGGGATTTGAGCACCGTCAGATACCATCGTATTGAGCTAGGCTCGAACCTGCCAAGTTGCTTTGTGTCCGGCTCCTTGGCTGAATGATCAGCGTGCTGGCCTTTGGTTCAGAGGGTCCCGGATTCGACCGAGTTGAGGATTTTTACCGGGTAGTTGACAGTTAATTCCTCTGGATCGGCGACTGGAAAACCTTCTTCATCTACACACAACAGAACATACTACGAACCACCACAGAAACACGTAATAGTAAATACATCACTCCACCTAGGGTTGGCGTCGTCGTCCGGAAGGGTATCCGATCGTAGAATTAGGCTAAATCCATACAAATGCCAAATCCAGGTAACTGGCAAAAACCAGTTATTATTATTATTATTATTATTATTATTATTATTATTATTATTATTATTATTATTATTATTATTATTAAAGTTATAGCAGCCTCCGTGGCTCAGACGGCAGCGCGTCGGCCTCTCACCGCTGGATACCGTGGTTCAAATCCCGGTCACACCATGTGAGATTTGTGCTGGACAAAGCGGAGGCGGGACAGGTTTTTCTCCGGGTACTCCGGTTTACCCTGTCATCTTTCATTCCAGCAACACTCTCCATTCTCATTTCATAGCATCCATCAGTCATTAGTAAATCACTTTGGGAGTGGCGACCCCATCGCACTAACAGCCTACATCTGGTTCATTCATTACATTCCTGACCCGGTCAATGACTGGAAAACAGGTTGTAGGTTTTCATATTCATTAAAGTTGTATGAATTATTTCTCGATGTTGTTATATTACTTTGTTCAAGGTTTTCTGTTCTATATTTTCATTCCCTGTATGTAGGTCTAAATTTGTTTAATGGCAATGTACTATTGTGATATGTTTTGTAATTAGGGCTACCGTACTGGAAATGCACTAATTTTCTTTCTTTATACAATATGTAAGACGGAGCTCGATAGCTGCAGTCGCTTAAGTGCGGCCAGTATCCAGTATTCGGGTGATAGTGGGTTAGAACTCCACTATCGGCAGCCCTGAAGATGGTTTCCTGTGGTTTCCCATTTTCACACCAGGCAAATGCTGCGGCTGTACCTTAATTACGGCCACGGCTGATTCCTTCCTATTCGTAGCCCTTTCCTGCCCCATCGTCGCCATAAGACTTATCTGTGTCGATGCGTCGTAAAGCCAATAGCAAAAAAAATGTAAGTATAAATATGTAGTCTGTACCTTGTATTTTTAATGTCCTTTTAAACAGGCATTATGCATCTTTGAGTGCTTCTCTAATAAAGAAAACTGTGAAACTGTATTTATTCCCGCAGCTTCTGTACTTGCTTCATCACACGCCCACTCGATTTGATCGCTTACAATATGGTGGACGTGGCTTTCAAGTAGATTCAAATATGGCGGTCCAATAGCCACTCTATAGTCCTCTTTCTAGCTCGTTGCCCTTTACCTACTCTAATTCTCTGTGTTCTAATTTCTGGAATTTTAGCCACCCATTCAACTGCTCTTTTGTCTAGTCCAGTAGCCCTCACATTCAGCATTTTAGTCTCGCATGATCTACCCTATCAGAAGTCTTGGATAAGTCAGTAGTGACACCATCTATTTGATGTTCTGAATCTAAAATATCTGCTAAATTATATCTTGCTGGAATCCTTCGAGTTGAACTTCACTGGAATAACTTTTCCTAAACCCGAACTGCCTTCTGTCAAACTAGTTAGGCATTCTGCAGACATGTCTGATATAACCAGAAAAGGCTATATTGGAAGTTCCATTGTAAATGAGTAACTTTCTGTATACATCTACAAAAGGAAGTGATTACATGCTTCCCTGTAAATGAGTAACTTTCTGTATACATCTACAAAAGGAAGTGATTACATGCTTCCCTACCACACAGCACCATTAACTGAAAATATGTCATTTTGGACAAATGTTGCTTTTCTGAGAAAGCCCCTCAAATTTTTTACCAAGTGACAAAAGAATGTGTTTTGTGTTATGTCCAAATCAATCAATCAATCAATCAATCAATCAGTCAGTCAGTCAGTCAGTCAGTCAGTCAGACAAACAAACAAACAAACAAACAAATAAACAAACAAACAAACAAACAAACAAACTCACTCACTCACTCACTCACTCACTCACTCACTCACTCACTCACTCACTCACTCACTCACTCACTCACTCACTCACTCACTCACTCACTCACTCACTCACTCACTCACTCACTCACTCACTCACTCACTCACTCACTCACTCACTCACTCACTCACTCACTCACTCACTCACTCACTCACTCACTCACTCACTCACTCACTCACTCACTCACTCACTCACTCACTCACTCACTCACTCACTCACTCACTCACTCACTCACTCACTCACTCACTCACTCACTCACTCACTCACTCACTCACTCACTCACTCACTCACTCACTCACTCACTCACTCACTCACTCACTCACTCACTCACTCACTCACTCACTCACTCACTCACTCACTCACTCACTCACTCACTCACTCACTCACTCACTCACTCACTCACTCACTCACTCACTCACTCACTCACTCACTCACTCACTCACTCACTCACTCACTCACTCACTCACTCACTCACTCACTCACTCACTCACTCACTCACTCACTCACTCACTCACTCACTCACTCACTCACTCACTCACTCACTCACTCACTCACTCACTCACTCACTCACTCACTCACTCACTCACTCACTCACTCACTCACTCACTCACTCACTCACTCACTCACTCACTCACTCACTCACTCACTCACTCACTCACTCACTCACTCACTCACTCACTCACTCACTCACTCACTCACTCACTCACTCACTCACTCACTCACTCACTCACTCACTCACTCACTCACTCACTCACTCACTCACTCACTCACTCACTCACTCACTCACTCACTCACTCACTCACTCACTCACTCACTCACTCACTCACTCACTCACTCACTCACTCACTCACTCACTCACTCACTCACTCACTCACTCACTCACTCACTCACTCACTCACTCACTCACTCACTCACTCACTCACTCACTCACTCACTCACTCACTCACTCACTCACTCACTCACTCACTCACTCACTCACTCACTCACTCACTCACTCACTCACTCACTCACTCACTCACTCACTCACTCACTCACTCACTCACTCACTCACTCACTCACTCACTCACTCACTCACTCACTCACTCACTCACTCACTCACTCACTCACTCACTCACTCACTCACTCACTCACTCACTCACTCACTCACTCACTCACTCACTCACTCACTCACTCACTCACTCACTCACTCACTCACTCACTCACTCACTCACTCACTCACTCACTCACTCACTCACTCACTCACTCACTCTACGCCTCTGAGTGCCTCTTGATGAATCAAAAGGGCCCACTCAGGAAACTAGAACTTGAGGAGGATACTAGGACCTCATAAGAGAGGAGGATTGCACCGACAGGATCAAGCACAACAACGAGCTCTACGAACATCAGGAAAACATAGTCACATGTATGAAGAAAAGGTGGCTGACCTTCTACAGACACATGACCTGCCTGAAACCCTGCAGACTCACAAACAGAATCTTCATAGTGACAAATAAGGGAAAGGCTTCCAAGACCAAGTTGATCAACTCAGTAAAATCAAATCTAGAGGAACTACAGATCCCATTAGAGACTACAGAGAAGCAATCTCAGTACTGACAGGCCGTCCTACAGGGAGTCTTCCCACTGCCCCTCACAAGCAAAAAAGAGTACAAGGACCACCAGACTTAAGTTGACGGATGGAAGGATGCTGGCACACAGCGAGAAAATGAAAGCGTTCTGGGCCAAGGAAAAGCAGAAGACCATAGCTAAGAGTTAAGACGAGCCCCATGGTCCCTAGAAGGCCAAAACGAATCAACAATAAATAAATAAAGGAGGCTACTAAACAAGAGTCAATGCAATTTTTTGTCTGATGTGTCATTGCAGTTCTAAAAGTTTATATTGATACAAGTGTCCTTAAGGTATTTCTCCTTTCTGAAAACTGGCTTCCGTAGTCAAGACATCATTTAAACCTGAAAGGTAACATTCATTAGACTCGAATACTGAATTAGTATGACAGTAGTTTCTGAACTTCCAGCACTTGTGGCTCCTTTTCCTTGCAGATTGTTTTTATCATGTTTGTATTTATTATTGGGTATTTGTCTTAGGTAAAGAAATGAAGCTCAGTAAGAATACAGATATGAAAGTGATTTTATACACAGATAGGTCTTATGGCGATGAAGGGATAGGAAAGGCCTAGGACTGGGAAATGAGCAGCCGTGGCCTTAATTAAGGTACAGCCCCAGCATTTGCCTGGTGTGAAAATGGGAACCCATGGAAGACCATCTTCAGGGCTGCCAACAGTGGGGTTCGAACCCACTATTTCCCGGATGCAAGCTCACAGCTGTGCGCCCCTAACCGCATGGCCAACTTGCCCAGTGAAAAATTAACTTTGTTTATCTTATGCTTCCTCTCTTTGCCTGTATTTATCCCATCTCCTCCATATCCTACACTTCATGTATCAAGTCTGAAAATCTGTCAAGATGGTTCCTAAATGACTTTTGATGCCCACCATTCTGATGGAGCTGGAAAGCAGAAACAAGCTTGTTGGGGGCTGAGTATATTGTATGTTGGGTATTCAGCCAACAGCTGTCACAGATAACCTAGGCGTCACTGAAGAGGCATACTAGGGAAATGAGGAGTGAGGTAGTTTCCATTGCTGAGCAAGAACTGGAAATGAATACGTGTAGTCCTTGTTCTTTAGTGTCTTCTTGCTTGTCCTTATCTCCTCCTTTTATTGCTCCTTGTTCCCTCACCAACCTGTCATTTTGTTCATCCTGCTAAGTTTTCCTTTCCATGTTCCTTTCTGTCTGTATTTGTATTTAATGTTTCTTTGCTTTCTTCTATTGTAGTTTTTAACTTTTTTATGTTTTGTTTTTTTCAGGCAAACTTACGTTTCTGACATCATATTGCAAAAGTAGTGGCAAGTTTGAAGTCATAGAAGGTGGAGTTGCTATCGTCTCTGGCTATATTTATGCAGGTGACTGTTCTATGGGTTGCAACTTCAAAGCGCCCATTAAAGCAAGCAAAGATACCATAGACTTTTCAACCAGAGACATTTATAAGGAACTGAAGTTGAGAGGATACAACTATTCGGGCCTGTTTCGAAGCATAAGAAGCATTGATCAAGAACGTAAGTGCTGTATTATTCTCTTTCTCAGTACTATAATTTCTTTAAATAGCCATTTGCAAAAGCATCTGTACTTCTGGTTCTTGAGGATCTTGACTTTTACACCAAGTGAGTGAATTGGTTATATAGTAAGCTTCCATTCAGGATATGGTGGTCTATGAGGTGCTACCAAGAATTTCCAAACATGAATACCATACTTATGTTAGTGCCTAATTTCCACTTTCACTGAGCTCGATAGCTGCAGTCGCTTAAGTGCCGCCAGTATCCAGTATTCAGGAGATAGTAGGTTCGAACCCCACTGTATGCAGCCCTGAAGATGGTTTTCTGTGGTTTCCCATTTTCACACCAGGCAAATGCTGGGGCTGTTCCTTAATTAAGGCCACGGCCACTTCCTTCCCAGTGCTAGCCGTTTCCTGTCCCATCATCGCCATAAGACATATCTATGTTGGTGCGACATAAAGCCAATAGCAAAAAAGAAAAAAAATAATTCCACTTTCAATTGCAAAGTAGTTATTCTGTGCTTGAATACACCAATTCCAGTGATTTTACCAGTTTTTTAAGCACTCACAGAAGTCTTCCTGCTTTGTTGTGATCAGCACCTCCTGTGATTCTTCTTGGATCTCTTCAGTGGAGTCAAAATGCCACCCTTCCAACCAGAATTTCGTTTTAAGGAAGAGGTAGAAGTTGCATGGTGATTAGTCGGGGTATGGAATGGTGGTCATGTTGTTCAATCAAACAACAATGATCTGCATTAGGGCTGTTGTCTCAGTAATATTTTTCGACACTACTCCTTTGTCGAAAATCACCCAGAACAAATCATGCTGCTTTCCTCTGGATCTTTTCCAGTTCTCTTATCAAGTAATCATGGTGTGGGTCACACACACTGGAACCATATTCTAATTGGGGTCTTACAAGAGACTTATATGCCCCCTTCTTTACATCTTTACCAGAATACCTAAATACTCTAATAACCATGTGAAGAGATCTGTAACCTTTCTTATTGCTAGTTGCTTTACGTCGCACTGACACAGATAGGTCTTATGGCGACGATGGGACAGGAAAGAGCTAGGAGTGGGAAGGAAGCGGCCGTGGCCTCAATTAAGGTACAGCCCCAGTATTTGCGGGGTGTGAAAATGGGAAACCACGGAAAACCATTTTCAGGGCTGTAAATAAGGCCACGGCCGCTTCCTTCCCATTTCTAGCCCCTTCCTGTCCCATTGTCACCGTAAGACAAGGTGGAAAAAAAAAAAAGTACTTAGTTGTGAATCTGAAGACATATCTGTGTCGGTGCAATGTAAAGCAACTTGCAAAAAAAAAAAAAAAAAGTTCTGAAGAAATTAAACAGGGAAGTTAAGGAAGAGGTAAAATCTGAAACAATACCATCAAATGACCGGCTTAATTGTTGTTTTCAAACCTTCTGGACAAGTTCAAAAAATGAAGTGTTAACTTTGCCAATATCTAGCAACAATACATTGGAATCTATAACATTAGAAGAGCTAGACCAAACTTTGAAGAAACTAAGGAATGAGGATGCAGTACATGCTGAACTGTTCAAATATTCAAGTAAAACTTTCAGACAAAGATTCCTCAGCTTTTTGTATCAATTTTGAAATGGGAACAATCCACGAGAAAGTTGGCAGAAAGCAATAGTTATCCCTCTTCATAAAAAAGGTGACATAAAAAACCATGAAAATTACAGAGGAATTAGCATTGTTAACTCAAGTTATAAAACATATGCAAATATCATTAAAGATAAGTTGCAGCAACATTACGATGATAAATTGGGGAATGAACAACATGGTTTCCGTAAAGGGTGCTCTTGCACTGATGCATATTTCAGTATGAAGATATTAATAGAAAAACGTAGAGAATTCAATTTGGAAATGCACATTGCAATTGTGGACTTTAAAAAGGCCTTGGACTGAGTAAACAGAAACGAATTGCTTGAAATTGTAAAACAAGACAAGATTATTATCAATACCTAAAACACCTACAAATCCAATCTCATTTCTGTAAAATTGAACAAGAACCAGACCGAGTGTAAGACAAGGCTGTGGACTCTCCCTTCTACTTTTTATAATATATATGAATGCAGTCATGGAAACTTGGAAACAAGAATGCCATGGATCATGATCAATAAATACGCCGCCTCGAACACCTAGATGCCATATTATATGCTGATGATGTTGCATTGCTGGCTACGGTGGAAGATGACCTACAGAGATCAGTTTTCAATCTAAAAAAATGTTTCCTCAGATTTTAATATGATTATTTCAATAGAAAAAACAAAAATAATGACCTTCAAAGGAATAGAAGTGATTTCTAGTAAAATATGTTTAGATAATACAATATTTTAAAGAGTAAATGAGTTTAGTTATCTTGGGTACAACTTATTATACCAATCAGAATTAGATATACCAGCAAAAATTAATTAATTCACAAGAACTACAGGAATAATAACATCATGAAACCATAACTTGTTTAGAAACATACTAGATTGTACCTTTATAATACCCTAGCTAAACCAACACTTTGCTATCGATGTGAGGCATGGACGTTAAAATCTCAGGACTTGTCTCGAATTACAGCACGAAAAATGACGTTCATGTGTCGTACAACAGGGTATACAAAATAGGACCATAAAAGGAAAGAAGAGATGCTGAAAGAACTGAAAGTACAACTGATCACTGACTACATCTTTAGTTATCAAGAAAGCTGGAAACATCATATACAAAGGATGGAACCTGGTAGATTGCCAAAAGAGATTCTTTGATACCAGCCCAGAGGAAAAAGATCTGTAGTACGTCCGATGAAGAGATGGAGGGAAAATGCAAGACCATAACGGGACACATGGCCCAATACTTGAAAGGAAGATGGTGATGATAGCAGCAAAACACGGCATGGAGTGCGAACTTGCTTCACTTGTATTCTGAAATAATAAGCACTTGCTTTAGTGGTCTTGTAAAGTTCTACCACTTGGAGACAAACAGCTCAACTATGGACTTTGTTCACTAGTCCTCTGAAAAAGCCCCATACTGGAGAGTAAAATTCACCTCTGTTCTAAAAAGCAATAATATTTGGACTTACACTATGTGTATTCTGAACGCCTCACTTGCCATCATACCATTGCCTACAGACCATCCCATGACATTGTCTAGGTCCCCGTACAGTCACTCACAATCCTGCAACTCATTTACTACTCTCTACAGTATAACATCATCCACGAATAGCCTTATCTGTGATCCCAGTTTGTACCACCTCTTGAAAGATCAGCGCATACACGAACTAATAATAATAATAATAAAAATTAACTCTACAATGCTTATGAAGTTAAAGGTTAATGTTAATGTTAATGTATTGAATAGGTGGAAACCTTTAACTTCATAAGCATTGTAAATCTCGAGTCAATACGGCCAAAAATGAAATTCTTAATATAAAAAAAATGAACTCTGAAAATAATAAAATAACAAAGTGGCGGCGATTTTACTTCTAAGCTTGGAAATACGACGGTAGACTAATAAATATGCAAAATCAAACCATATGCAAGGGAAACAACTTATAGGCCTAATAATGACGACTAATGAAGGATTGTGAAACGTGAAGGGGCCCTATTGAGGTCTATGAGAAGATATGTCGCTATGGGGAAGAAAATGTTCACAATCAGTCACCCTCGACTCAAATATCATTCAAATTAACAAATTGACAAATGAAAAATTACAAGAAACAGAGTTAATAAATGCCAGAGCAGCTGATATTTAACACATTTGATAAATTGGATACAATTACAAATTACAAATCAAAGACACAAATAAATGGCAGAGTAGTTGACGATTTTTTTTTTAAAGCAAGAAACTTTTATCAATGATTCAAAGAGTGAATGGAGACATCCTCGAAAGAATCAAAATTATTAAAATACGTTATTCAAGAGAGAAGGTTACATTTACCTGTAATAACAAAACATTGAGCCAGAAAAGGTTTGCCTCTGAAGAGAACATGTAACAGATTAGCCTAACAGCCAAGTTCTACAGAAACTCGATAACGGTGAATCTGGTAATCTAGAGGAATCTCCGGTGCTCAAAATAAAATTCTACATAATTATGGAAGTTGCTTTTAAGTGGAAAAGTCCAAAACACAAGAATGCATTTAAATTAATATAGGGCAATAACTTAGCGCTTACAGTGAGGAACTGGAGACCCGAAGGAGTTAGTCCCCAAGCACACCTGCTCGCGAGGATGGTCAGTTGGAAAAGACAGGGACGAATCCCATCACGCACTTGAAGCCAGCATAAGGTCAGAAATGTACAAATCACAATCAACCAATAGGACACCGAATTCCTCTAGATTCCCATTCTCCGCCAATTGGAAAAGTCGTTATTCTGACCAATCCAATTGCATGACCATATATGGTCAGTTTAAGATAGTTAACAATTTCACAAGTTCTCGAATATTATTGTGACATAAGTTGCATCAGATCAGATGTAAGGCTTTTCCGGCGTTTGCTCTATTAACCAGTGTTTCGTCTTAGGTCTGACACTAGACTCATCAGAGTGGGATGTGTCAGACCCTACCCACTGGCGCTGGGGTGTATGCAGGTGAACTAACTAACTAACTAACTAACTAACAAACAATGCTTTCATTCCCCACCCTGAAGGGGTGGGGCGGGCCACCTAGAGGGTAACGCCCTCTCTCTGATCAAGAGATGCGGGCGGGTCGGGGAGATGTGATGGAAGAAGGAGGTGGGTAAAGGATGTGAAGAAGTAGGAGATGGGATAGGAATTACGCCTATGCCTGAGGATTTAATTCATAAGTACATAATAATAAGTACATAGATGATTTATGGAAGAGTGTGAGGGAAAAGGTGGTGTGCAAGGGGGAGAGATGAAGTTTGGAAGGAAGTGCCGGGGTAAAGGTGCAAGGTGAGGAGGTGGAAGGTGGCTGTCATATGACTGAGAGAAGCGATGAGAAGACGAAGGAGTTCAAACGTTGGGAGGGTTGGGGGGATGTAACCAGTTGGAGGAAGGAGAGGACAAACTGGTGGAGATGGGTAAACAGGAGGAGGGTCCGGCTGGGTGCGAGGTTGACTTCTTCGATGATACAGGTATACATGGTGGGAGGCCGACTTCCAACGAGGTTCTGGCCGTTATGCGTGTTTGGAGTCGGCGGGGTGAAATAGTAGAGGTGTGGAATCACCCAGCCGAACAAAAAGTGACCTTGCGAGGAGATGTTGATGTGTGTCGAACCAGAGCTGATGTCTGTGTGTCTGCTGCAGGTGAACTTAGCAAAAGCCCATTATAAGAAGCAGAGTCTGATAACTGCATATGGGAGATAAATCTCCACAATGGAATTATTGACCGCCTAGCAATTCCGAATGGAATATTCTAAGTTCTCATGGAGGGAATTAGATATTTTTCACCAACAGAGTATATAAAAAACAGATCAGATGTAAGGCTTTTCAGGCATTTGCTCTATTAACCAGTGTTTTGTTTCAGATCTGACACTAGACTCATCAGTGTGGGATGTTTCAGACCCTACCCACTGATGCTGGGGTGTATGCAGGTGAACACAACACAACACAACACAACACAACACAACACAACACAACACAACACAACACAACACAACACAGTTATTTCATTCCTGCCGCTCATTATGCGGCGGGTGGGCCATCAGCCGAACTAGCGGCTCTTAGGCCTTGTGAGTCAAGAAGAAAAAAATGCGAATAGCAAAAAGTAGCGAGTATGTTGTGCAAATACGTAAGTAACATATAGAATGCCCCAGCACAGAGGAATACCACATTGAATCAAAAATAGTATAAAGTTGTACAATAGAGGGCATACATATACAAGATGGGGTAGGCATTGCAGAAATAAAGTCTTTATGCAAGCAAGCAGCATTAAAGTGAAACAGAAAATTATGTGAAAGTACGGCAACAGTCTTACACTGCGCAACTAAATTTTTTTTTTAAAGCAACAGAAATCGTCCTGCAACTCATCGTGCGCTGCAGTATAAACACCAGAGACAAGTACAAAATAAATAGGAAATAAACTAGAGACAACGACAGAAATATGAGTAAAATTGGAAAGAGATTTTTCAATTGTCGTATAAAGTATTTCAGTAGCGAGTGCGGTTAAAACACCAAAAAGATAACTCATTGAAGATGTGAGATTATAAAATATAGATATCGACAGACGATAAAGAAAATAAAATCACACAAAAAGAAATCATTCAGACGTAACGAATAGAAACAAACACTTGGAGAAAGGAACTCTCGTGAATTACACTTCACTGCACTCGGAAAAACACTATTTGAGGGCGCTTATGGCGCCAGATCTTCGGTGGTGGACAAGAGAAGCAGCAGCGCAACCAGGAGCATCGTGATACGAAACATGAGTAGTATGACGATTATTATTATTATTATTATTATTATTATTATTATTATTATTATTATTAGTGGAGTGGGGCGGTAAGACTGGAAAGGAAGTAGAAGCTAAGTGATGGAGGGTGGAAAAAGATGAGAATATTGAGGTGTGTGAGTGTCGGTAAGGGTGGCATTGGCTAAGGGGGATAAAGTAAGGGCTTCAGTGACTATGGGATTATGATGGGAAATAGCAGTGTGAGATGTTGGATAATATAGATGTTGTTTCCCATAGGGAATCTGAGATATTGGAGACGAAGAGTACGAAGATGTGTGAAAATGCCAGGAAAAGAGTAACAAGGATGGAAGTGGGCGGAAGGGGTATCATAAGGGAGGCGATAGGTGATACGAATTGCATGTCGATCTAGGCGAGTCAGGCGTGAGTACTCAGTGGGTGGGCATCGATCCAAGTCAGGGAGGCGTAGGTAATAAGAGGGCGAATGAAGGATGTATAAATATGGAGTATCTGAGGGGGGAAAGACCCCATGTAGAACTAGTAAGGGATCGAAGGGCGCTGAAACGCTGTAAGGCTTTTTTATAGAGGGTTGTTAAGTGATGATTCCAAAGTAAATTATTTTGAATTTGAATTCCGAGATAAGTGAGTATTTGAGCTTTGGGGAAAGGGATGTTATACATAGTTAATTGGATTTTATGGCGTAAGGGGCAGATACAGGATTTAGCACGGAAGACGACGAACGTAGTCTTGGTAGGATTTACAGAGAGGTGCCATTTATTCAACCAGGATTCAAGAGTGTTAAGGTAGTGTTGTGTGCGGTGGGTGAGCGAAGTATATGTGGGACTGAAAGCAATAATAGCCAGGTCATCAGCATATTGGTAGAGACAAAGGGGAGACTGCGGATGGGGAATATCATATGTAAAGAGAATATAAAGAAGCAGAGAAAGGGGTGAACCTTGAGCAAGGCTAGAGGTGATAGGAAAGGTATAAGAATGTGATCCATTAATGTTAATAGTGGCTGTCCGAGATTGAAGATAGTCGGAAAAGAAGCAAATGAAATTGGCAGGAATAGGCAGATGACTGAGTTTAAATAGGAGGCCAGCATGCCAAACAGAATCAAAAGCTTTATCTACGTCAAGGCAAATCAGAGCAGCGGGTTTATGGGAGTTTAAATAAGTGGACAGAGAGGCAGTGATATGAAATAGGTGGTCTTGAGTAGAGAAGTGGGAACGGAAACCAGCTTGGGAGGAAGGTAATAAGTTAAGAGAATGTAAATAATGGGACAGGCGTTGACTAAGGATGCCTTCGAGGATTTTGGAAAGGACAGCGAGAAGGGAGATGGGGCGATAGGAGTGAATATTAGAGGGAGGTTTATGTGGTTTGAGGAAAAGAAGAATAATAGCATGGCCCCAATGTGGGGGATACAGACCGGTATAAAGCATAGTGTTATGTATAGAGCAAAGCAGATGGATAAGAAGTAAAGGGGCTTCACGAATATGATGGTAGGTAAGGTGATCATGTCCAGGAGCAGTGTTTCATTTATGACATAAAAAAGTCAGGAGTTCAGTAGGGGTAATAGGGGAGTTGAGAGGATGTGAGTAATTAATATCACAGAAATGGGAGAAAGATGGTTGCAAATGTGGTTGATCAGGGTTAGCGTATTGTGAGATAAACAACTCGTCAGGATGAGTATATTATGGGAGGGAAGGAGGGGAAAAAAGACGTGAATAGTGATCGGCAAAAACATCAGCTTTATCTTTATCAGTAATAGGTGGGGAAGGACCAGATTGAAGAGGATAAGTCGGGAGAGATTTATTCATTTTAGTCAAGCGTCGGAAAGTTGAATTTATAGGAAGAAGCTTATCAAGGGTAAGAGTGGAAAGGGATGGGGAAACGATGAGAGCTTTGGGGGTAGAGTTGGAAATGGGGCGGGTGGGGAAAGGGAAGGGGATCTGTATGCACCGGATATGAGTAAGCACCGTATTAAAAGCAGTAACTTCAGTTACACTATACGAAGTAATATTGATATCAGCGACAAAAATATAGTTGGAGAAAATGGTATCGATATATCGAATGAAATTGAGTGGAGGGGGAGTGCAAGGAGGGAGATAGAGAGTAATAAAAGTAATAGAAGAATTACTTGGAAGAAACATTTCTAAAATGAGATATTAAGAAAAGTCGTTAGGGAAAGTGAAATAGTGACGGTTAGCAGTAATACCACGTTTAACACCAACAGCTACAGCACCGCGAGATTCATAGTGCCTATCAGCACGATAGAAACGATATTTTGGAAAATGGGGCTGTTGTTTATAGGTCAAGAAAGTTTTGTTAAGAATGAAAATATCCGGGGCATACAGATTTAAGGCGAAGTCCAGGAGAGCACGGCTGGTTTGAAGAGATTGAAGGTTAACGTAATAAACCTGAAACATTTTATCTCAGAAGGGGAACCACATTAAGGGGAATAAGATGCATAAGATGCATGAA